>NW_016917158.1:36133-47122 GCF_001483705.2 Eufriesea mexicana
CCTACATTTACAAACAAAACTGTACGGGTTCAAACTCTCTTTCTACAAACGTTTCTACCTTTTGCACGGTTCTATTCAAGTGCCTTGCCTCGAAAGAAATGAAAATGTCGATCGAAACGTGTCGCTAACGCACGAAACGGGCTCATTCCTTGCGTTTGCGCCGATTTGAACGGAGAAAAGGAAAAGGCACAAAATCAATGGAAAATAACGATCACCCATTACTGTGAAAAGATCGAGTTGCCATTCAGGCTCGTTATCGCGTTACAGCGTTACGGATCCACGACAAAAACGCAACGATCCGCGGTGGTAGAGCGGTTTGCGAGGCAATCGGGAAACGTGTCGCTTTTCACATGCCGTATGTGTGTCGCTAGCGACAAAGGCGAGTCCCTCGAATATAGGACAAACTTCCACCAGGCCGCGTTCCCCTTGAATTCTCCCATAACGTCACGGCGCGTATTAATTCGTGGCACACGAGTAGAAGCGGGGCTCGCGTTATCTCGGGGGAATATTTAGAGACATCGGTGAACAACACACGCGGCCTGTTCCCGATCGATCGCAGCTAAGCCCGGTGGCAACCTTCTTCTTCGCGTCCAGCTGCAATCCTCGGGTACGTTTCTTTATCGAATCGATACGCCACTCGTTTAACAGCATGTACATCGAGGTATACCTCGCAATTAATTCTCGGCGCAGTGTACAATAGCAACGGGACGTTAAATTTCGATGGTCCATAAAGATGGTTATAAGCGTTTCTCGTGTCGGTCTCACGTTTAGATCGTTTCACAGTTGGGTGCTACTTTTAGCAAGGAAATACGAGCTACCGTTATTGCCACTATTATTAAACGATGTAAAGACCTAGCAGCTTGATGTTTCGTGTAAGCAATATTCGAACAACGCACAATCAAGACACTACTTCAACGTTTTGTCTAGATTAGATCATATAGCATATACTCCTCTATAAGACCCCTTATACGGGTTGTACAGCAGATCTGTACGAAGCAGGTGTTTGCTACTTCTAGCAGAGGACCTGGAGCTACCGTTGGTACCACTATTACCAAATGAAAGACCTACCCACTCGGTGTGTCACCGTGTATTCCAGTTCAGAATTTCAATCTCTCGTCTGGATTAAATAGCAGAATTATTCCCTTAAATATGCGCAGCAAATTTAACGTCCAGGCCAAACGCAAACACGGAATCATTGGCCTCAGAGGCAAAATGGCAACGTTACAGCCTAGTTTACCGAGTTTATCCTCGACTACTTAATTCCAAAGGAAACGACGTTTCTCTGTACCGTAGGAAAGCAGGGTTCAACGACCAAACAAAAGAGCCTCGAACGTCTCGTTAGCTACGAAATTGAAGAGGGGGCCTATCGTCGGCAACGAATTATTCCACGGCTACCCTCGCAGGCAAAGGAAACGCAGAGGACTAATATATAAAGCGTAATGACACTCGTGACAGATGAAACAAACTGTCCCTATTTAGTACTCGAAATTTCCACACGACGGAGAGTGGCTGCAGGAACTAACGAGCAGCGTCTAGCTAGAGACATAATCGAATCTCGTCACACGTCCTCGCGACCGTGGAAAATTCAATTTGCTCGTAAGAACGATTTAACTCGCAATTTCCCTCTACGAGGAAACTTCTTTCGAGGTTTGCTTTCAGCGAGGGTTGGTCCGTTGTTTAAGCGAACCTCGCAAGGTCCACGGATCGAATCGTTAACTCGGGACTCACAGAATATAAAGTTGCTAACGATGAATCACTCGCGATCTTATCGTTCCTGTGTTTCATTCCTCAGGGATAGAAAGTACACGCGGGGGTGGAACGTCATGGATGCTTGGTAGCTCGCAATATTCGCGTGACTCCTTCACCTTTACACCCGTATAAATATAAACGCAACGGGGCCCTAAAACTAGTGACGATTAAATCACGCACGCTCTGGCCAATGGAAACAACATGCTCCTAACAATCGGTATATTCGATGACTCTGGCCATTTCGACAGCTCCCTCTTCGCACCGAACCACGACAAACTTGCTTCGTGATCTATCGAGGATCTGATACCTGCAAGGAGTTCCCTCTCCGGCGTCGAGTCCCTGGAGTTACTGTCCTCATGGTGGGAGGAACTGCTCGCCCTGCTGATGTCAATTCTCGGCGTGCTGGGTGTCTTAAGCGAACTACCAGGCGTTGCCGGCGTGGTGACCTCGACGATGCCTGGCATTCGCGCAGCCGGTTCCCCCTGCATTCAAATTCGTAAGGCTGGTTTTGTCGTCGAGTCACAATCACTGGGGTGTAGTGGTTGAGTAGTGGTTGAGTGGTGGTTGGTAGTAGATGGTTGATGGACAACGCACACAGGTGTCGGCCTGCTCCGGGGACACGGAACTTCGACTTTCGAAGGGGGAACGCGCACGCACGTAACCCGCGATCAACGAGATCTTCGACGACTTATAGACCTCGAGCGGATCTCGCTCGAAACAGCCGACTTAGAGAGGAGGCTCAGGGAGGACACAGGGAAGGACTCACGTTTTCCACCTCGTCGGACAGGTCTTCGAAGGATGCTATCGGCGCTGGTCCAAGCTTCCTCTGATGAACGCTCGGTATTCCTGACGCCATATTTTTCGATAGCTCAGCCCTCGATGATGCTGCAAAATACCCTTTATTTTAGTCCACCTTTACCACCATCCCCAACTTCTTACACATCGTCTTTCTCCATATAACGGACTCTAGTAATCGCGATATTATTCGTCTGAACCAGAGGCGGGCAGTTTTGAAGGTACCCTAATTGCCACTGGATGAACTGCCACAAATCGACAATTACATATCGACGCCTCTCGGAGTGATATATCACGACCTATTCCCAGTCAATTCCAGCAGATGAATCCGTGGGCAGATCACCGGTGTCGAAGAAGCTAATCAGTGCCTACGTTAGAACGTTTAAGCGAAGGACGAATCGATTAACTCGCACTCACGGCGTGCAGGATGTGCCGACATTGAGGGCCACTTGTCATACGTCATCGTGGTGCTCGACCACCGCGGCTCCAATTTTCCATCAAACGAGCTCTAAACGTCTTTTACGCGACCTTATTACTACGTTCCACACGGGAAAAGTCTCCTTTCCATGCCCCATGATCGCTGTTATCCGCCTTGGAGCTACAAAAATTGCCAAAATAATCGGTTATCGACATTTCGTTTGTTCCAACTGATAAAAATGATCGTTGATTTCTATTAAAGGAAGAACCTGATCGTGTGTCTCCACTTTAAACCGTTGCTCCTCTACAGCATCAGCTTTAAAACTTTCGTCAGCGAATATTCAATTCACATCGATCAACGACCGAAAGTTGTGATGACGAAATACCTTTAGAAAGAGGCCGAAGGTACGAATACCTTCGCGAGGATTTATGCAAATTTCACGTTATTTCACTTTAATCTCGACGTTATTCCGTTCGCGTTATTGCTACGTTGCAATAAAGTCGATATCAATTGGAAGCTTAATTAACACATTCCCATTGATAAGGATTTCGAATGTATGATGTACGAGAGAGATAATTGTTCGGAGGGAACGATTTACAGATGAGAATTTCGTGACTCACTGTACCTGTTTATCTCTATCTCACCACTTCAACAAAGCAAATTGATACGACGAAAATAACCATATGTGCGTATACAATTGATGCTAATTTTCCCAAACCAGCTCGTCATCCAAATGCTCGCAGCGTTGATTAATATTATCTATGTGTACCATATTCGCAGGCCACCCATTACAGGTCAACAGTGCTAAAACCGTAAGCCGATTTCTTCGAGAGAAGACAATCGCGTGACGGAGCCGAGCGCATCCGCAAACCTCGCGGTGAGCCTGGTTTCCTCTTTGAAACAAACAACGTCAACAAGTAGCACGCGTAAATATCGGAACCGCGAAAATTCGCGCGAAGCGAATAGGTTTGTCATAGCAGAACTTTCCTCCGCCGTCAGAAACTTGGAAACGCGGTGCTGTTCCTAACTTCGGCCCCGGTTTATTCCGCCCTTTGTTCCAGCGTTCTTTCAACGGACTTCGGATTCGACGGAGGCCTCCGAGTTGGGCAAATCGCGTTACATGGACGTCCGATGAACGGATTGAAGATATCCGCGAAAGTTGGCGAACGAAGAGGAAGGCAGAGGGGCGATGGTGCAGGGTAGCTACGTAATTCCTGCCCGTTGTACGCTTTGAAACGGAATGCTGGAGACCTTTGAGTAAAGTTTAACGACTGTCTGCCAAAGGTAGAAACTTTATTCGACCCCGAGGAAATGGAAATATGTTATGGGCCTTATTTGTCTCGATTTCTTTAATTGCAACGTGCCACGCGAACCTCGGGTATGCTGATTAACGAAGAAGATGGCTAGTACGCTAATGACGAGATCGTGATCCGTAAAAATGGGACACGTGAATCGTAATTATCGCATTTATGAATGGAATCACACGAGCAGGGTCGAGTCACCGAAGAAAAGACGTGGCAGAGAGCGGGATAAAGCAGCTGCGAGTTGACTAGACCGGTTACTATGTCAGCATGTGTCGTCAGGAGGTGTCAAAGGTGTCAAAGGTGTCATCGGACAGAGCGAAGAGTGGAAGAGGACAGCGATAACTCAGGCATTGCAACATTAATTAACAATCTTGGTGTGAGTGAGTCGATACGAACCCTAGCTCACGGTGTATTAATCCAAATTAACTAAAAAGTTGGTTCAAGCTTACTCTTTCCTCGTGCGCTAGGGAGAAAAGGAAGCTCGCGGTGTAAGAAAGGTCGTTGATACGCTGAGCCAATTAGCAACGAAGTCTCGAGGGGCTCAGACTGAATCTCGTGCTTCAACGTGTTAAATACACAGCCGTGTGCTATGAACGATCTCCCGACGATCATCGACTATGGTTTTTGTCCTTCGATCGACGGAAACGGTCGATCTGAAACAATCGAGATGCAGAACGGGAGGAAAGAAGAAACAGCTTACAATTTCGCTTAAGTATTTTATGAATAATTTATCGACGGGTATTAAGCGAGTAAAAGCACTGGGTATTCCAGGATTCATAAGTGAAATGTCAAGAGTATTTACCTTTCGTTAAAGAGCCACGACAGCGATTCGCTACACCATTTAGGCAAACGAAAATGAGAAAATTCGTGTCGCCGAGAGTTGCATGAAAACGAGTGGGAAATTAGTTTCGCGGTGTGTCGGGATGGAACTGGATGGAGAGGGTAGAGAGCGAGGAGCAGTTTGGTAGGATCTCTTTCACGGTGTCTTGTTTTGCGTCTTCCAATCTCTTGGTAAATCAATTGTTTGGCCGTCTCGAGAGGAAGCAGCAGCTAAACGAAGTCTTCTGCTCCAACATCCGTGACTTTCGCGCGAACGTGAGGCTCTTTTAAAGCGGCCACTGGGAATTTCCTAGGCAACTCGCCTGTTCATCGATCGAAGATCATCGATCCGTCTGGAGTAGATCTTTCACGGAAATTCGACGACGTTGGAAAAACAGGGGAACATCGGGGATACGAGGAAGTCGAAAATAAGCAGGAATAGTTGAAACATTTGGCCGGAAGCCGAGCAGAACCGCGATAGATTTCGACTAGATTCGGACCACCTCGCAAACTTGCCGTTCTTCCACCCCACTTGCGAATCTCGCATGATCTATAGTTATCTTCTTCCCATTTCGGATTACCAACGATTCCTGATCCATCCAGGTTAAAATTCCATGATTAACCCCTCTTGACCCCTTAAAGTCTTCGTAAATATCACCCTCGAGTTAACTTCTTTTCGTTACACTCATAGCAGCGTAGATGGGAGAATCTGTTGCACGCGAGATCTGTTTTATAACAACGTCCACACTACGGACGACGTCGATAAATATTCATAAAGTTAGTATTGCTAGTGGTTACGTTGTTCGATAAGATCAAAGTAAAATTTGCAAGGGGTGAAGTTCTAGCCATGGTAGCCTTTAAGGGTTAATCACCCGTACGCGCCGTGATACAAAAGCAACCCCATTTTTCGATGCTCGAGAAACACCGTAAGAAATTATAGGAATCCATAGCACAATTTTCCGTTATCTTTTTCTATGCTTCAGAATTCTTTTTCATTTTCGTCTATCCATCCGTACTATCCATATATCCATCCAAATGACTGGCATCGGTTTGGGCGTTTCGTACAACCCTCAGATTGAAATTTCAAGCTCCAGGGTGCAAATATCGCTTGGAACCTTGCGATACAATAACAATTCCTTGTCGAATCACTCGATCTGTTTCGACACCCAGTGAAACGGATGACACGGCTCAGACTCGTGTCTAACTCTAGACGACTCTAACTACTGAAGCGACTCCAACGGCTCACCTGTCCTTTGGATCTTCCGAACGCAATTTCGTGCTCCGTTTGACTCGTAGACGGGTGCACACGATGACCAGGATCGAGTTCGGGATGTGACCGAGCCAGCCATGTTTCCAGGGGCTGTTTTTTTCCACGAGCATGTTCAAAGGGGTTACTTCACGGTCTACAGCGCCCGTTTTTCGGTTACATTTGTCTAGACCAGTTGCAACAGCCTTTGTGTCTCCAATACACCTCTCTTCACGTCACTCTCTCTCTCTCGTGTTTCATAATCGGCCGATCGTGGCTATTAGATCGAGTGAGACACCGTGATTCCTCATCGCCCGAGAGGAGACTGGGTTTAACGACTGCAGCGAGAGCTACCAGTAGCTTGGTCAACGCGTAGGAGTGGCTGCAGGAGCATGGAATAGTGCCAATAGCCAAGAAGCGTCTACTCCGAAGGAAGATCACGCTTGATTCGAGGATAGACGGAGAAGGGAGCCAAGTGGAGAGGTCTAATAGCCATCCAGACGAGCATCGAGACGTTGCATTTCCTGATAACGCCGATCCCGTGCAAAAGCTCGCTCCTATTGGCTAGGTCTCTACTAAAACTGCACTCGATTCGAGTGCAAAGTGGAGCTACCTCGAGACTTTTCCTTGTTCGAACCGCCACAACCCAGACCGGAAGAACAACGTTGGATTAGGTTCCGCGTTAGGTCTCATCCCTGTCCACGCGAATGCTTCCAACCAGTTCGACAACCTCTTCCCTCTCTCTGTTTCCATCTTCAGGAAGTCATCGACATCGATCTATCTAGCACCCTGTGGTGTGTGTCTCCCAAGAACTCTCGCGAAAGGATCATGGATTTACTGGTCATGGCGTAAAGGATCCACCCTTTCTCGCTGAGTTTGACTCGACACTATATATTTTTCCAATCGAGTGTCTTTGTATCTAACAGATTAAATGTTAGCAAACTCAAAAGTAGGCGGTCCAGAGTGTCAGCCAGTCATCAATCGGAGTCGTCGCTTAATACAGCAATTCACGAGCACACTATCGTTTGAAGCAATCATGATATATCCTACTACCACATCAACGCATGTCAAAGAGAACCTAAAGCTTAGGATTTCGGTATCGAAGCTGTCGTGGACTTCACAGCAAGCTTCTCGCGAGGTGTGCGCAGAGCAGACTTCTCGCAGGGTACGCACAGTACTCGCGCCTAGTTCTTAACGATCGTATCGTGCAGTAGGTTCCCTGGCGAAGAAGAGATGATAAGACAGTGGTGCCGGTTACCAGACCAGATTCGTTCCATGGGAAGGCTAGACGGCTCTATTCTCGGATCGACGGACCGGTGTGCAGTTCCAGCGAGGTCGTGGAGACCCCCGGCTGCGGGGAAAATCGGAAAACAGCCGAGCGACTCTCGAAGAGGCGGCATAACGCCGCTATAAATAGAAGAGCCTTGTTAGCGGTTACACGATGCCAGCGGTGCACGTATGTACGTACTTGCTCGTGTCGGATAGACACACGGCGGATACACACGGTTTCCTTCCTTCTTTTATAAAATGGAAAGGAGCAGCCTGGCCGCCGATAGCCGATAATCGTTCCACCTAGCCAAACGAACAACCGCGCCCGATGAATAATGAAACGACCACGGGTCCCCGTCGTTTCGCCGCCCGTTAGCTTCCTCACCTTTAATCCCGGTGTGTACAGGAACGTCTCTGTCCCATTCCGTCCTACTTCCCATCGATTTTTCTCCTACCGGTTGTCACACCAGTCTTCTCTCTTGAGCGCATCCTATGAGTAGATTCTCCGATTTCTACCACCGACCGATCGTTAATAGCGCGTTTAAACATTCAAGAGGCGAGTCTACGACAACGACAAAGAAGAGAAAAAATGGTACGTTAGGGGTTTCTCGATCGGTACAATGGCTGGCTGGCGGAAGAGGAATGCCCTGGTTCGTAGTCTCGCCCAATCTTATTCGCGGTCTAAATGGAGGAGTACAGAAGCGAATCGCGATAACGGAGTGTATTTGTTGGAAATTAATTACTATTGAAGTAATACGTGAAATGTTACTGCCCACACCTAGCCCAAAGATTGTCGCAGAATTAAGTTCCCTGGAACGAAGCATCGGCCACCCTGTGATTATTTAGGGTCTCTAACTGGAGAGTTAGAGTAACGAAGTGGAACGAATGAACTCGAATGTCTATTGAAAATTCCAATTAGTCTCTGTCGAGAGGAAGCATCGAATGCGAGGACAGTAAAAGAAGAGAAAAATGAAGTCAGAGACAAAGCTTGGGCCATTGCGTCTATGGTGTCTGAACGAAGAGAAAGATCCATAGTATCCATCGAAAATCTCGAATTCGTTGAATGATACTGCTCGGGATAGCGTGGAGCGTCAGAAGAATGGATGAAGATAGCAGAGTGGGGCGAATTGACGTAGTTGTTGAAAATTCCTCGTAACCGCCAACGTAGGAATCGCGTGGAACGTGACTGCGGTACGAAAATTATTATAAAATTAAGAATCGCTCGGTATAGGTGTAATCAGGCTGACTCATATTCACCGAGCACTTTGCCTCGTCACTCGTGAGGCGTAAATTGGAGGTATCTCGCTCGTAGGAACTGGCACAGAGCAACGATACGCATTACTGGACGGTCGGGTCGGTGAATTGGAAGCGTGTCGTCGCGAAACAGGACGATCTATATTAGTATCTCCTTTATCGTTATTCAATCCCCACTCGACACGTACAATCTCCAACGTATTTTGCAAGCATCGGACGGAGTATTTCCAGGGATACATCTGATAAGGTTTTAGAGGAAGTTGGACGTCGGGGCGCCAAGTCGAATAAGCCGGGCAAACCAGCACGTTCGATTTATTTATAAACGTCCTCTTGCTCGGACGGCTTTCAAAATTCCGATCCCATCCGTATATTTTTTCGCACGTTCCGAGGGAATCGATTTTATCGTGGCGCAACTTCGAAACACCGTGATCAGCCGGGAATCCCAACAGCTACGACGACGTTCTCTGTCCCTCTGTCCTCTGAATAACGAAATAAAAGATTAAAAAGGGAGGAAAAAAGAGAAAAGGCAAAATTGAAATGGAAAACTAGAGTTGGCTCGATTCATCGTTCGATTTCATCCGGTTCCAACGCGAGGATCGATGATCAAGCCGCCGCCGGGCGAGGAACGATCCGCATAAACCCCTGGGAAAAAAGCGGAGGAAGCAACGCGGTAATCGTTTAACGAGAGGTGAATTTTTTGCCAGGATGTTCCAATTAAATCCTTACTTGCTCGCCACGACGTAACGAACTTCCAATCAAAGTTCGCTCGTGACACCGACGAAGATGAGATTCGGTTGGACCAGAGCGGAGGCTCGATCGTCGCTGGTCTATTTCACGGATGATGGATCACCGTCAACGGATCCATTGTTTCCTCTGTCGTACGACACTGGAAAACACGCACCGATGGAAGACCACGACACGGATTCCTCGTTGAACTCGACGAGACCAACTGTCAGAAACGTTTCGTTTGCCTAACGCGTGTACCTACGCGAGATAGACTGCTTCTTCCTCTGATGCTCGTCTTTAGAATGAGTCATAAGTATCGCAGAGTTCTGTCACGTAGCGTAGACGTTCTTGATCAGCTTCCACCTCCCGAACGATTCACTAGACTTCTGCTTTGGATACATTGACTCGTTTATTTTCGTCGAATCGCGGGAATCGTTCGAATCGAGGGAACTGTTGATTTTTTAGCCGTCAGATGGATAGGATCTTGATCCAGGTCAGGAATGCGCCGACGAGCGAAAATCCCACGACAGGATGTAATATCGTGGAAAGCCTATGTAGAGATAAATTCTATGGAAGGTTTCGAGTCGTGATCCTTTAAACGATCGATGGAGATCCGAGTATATCTGCTAAAAGGGTTGCAACGCGTATTTCAATCTCTTCTTTCCATCCTAGCTAGCAAACGCTTTTAGGTCTGCTTTCCAAGCCTCTCCGCGAAATTCGTCAAAGGGTATAGGTCGTGGTGATTACTGGAGAAAATCCGAGCATTCTTCGAGGCATTCGTTGTCCTTAAGATATTTCAATCGAGCCGACGATGAATCTCATCGAGATTTCATTCGATCATCCTCGCTGGAAGAATCCTTGGACGAAAGGGAAAGTATCGTTGGTCGTAGGGACAATTATCACGGGGGTGGAATTCTCTGGAGGTTTGATCGAGCGACATCCTTTGTGAGATCTCGTCGTACGATCGTACTCTCGCAATAGAAATTCCAGAGAAATTCCACGGGAATGTTTATTAATATTTACCTCGATTTTCCACCATCCCTCGGATCGGACTCGATTGCGTCCACATGTCCTGCCGTGTCATTGCACCACCTCCCCATTCCCAAGGAGCAAGTTTCCGCCAATGGGCCATTGAATCGATCAGATATTTATGGGATGGAAAAACGTGGCCTGGTTATTTTCAAAATCGGAATTACCCACTTCTCTCTCGCCGTTCCTTTCTTCCTACCCTCTGCACCGGCGTACGATCAATCGGTGTTGATTAATCGAATTGAACAGGGCGGCAGCAGGCTCTATCCGAATCAACGCCTATTAATTTTGTAGCCGCACCCAGTCTCTCTCACGGAGACACGTCCTCTTCACCTTTCGTTCCACGGGAAAACATGTGGAGGTGCAACAGCAGCGTCGTG
>NW_016917158.1:47141-53353 GCF_001483705.2 Eufriesea mexicana
CACGTCCTCTTAACCTTTCGTTCCACGGGAAAACATGAGGAGGGGCAAAAGCAGCGTCGTGTCACCTGCTCCGTGACCTTTCGTTCAATCGCCGTCTTAAATAACGACCGTCTCTCCTTGCACCTTTGACTCTTTGCACGAGCCCATTTTCGCATGCAAATCCTCGCCTTTGCGTGCACGCGACGCGTTTCAGGAATGGAACAGGTGCATTCGATCCCTCAGACATGTCTCTACCTGGACAATATCCGTTATGAAAAATCGTGACTGGGAAGGCGTATCGAAACGCGGTTCCTTCGAGCAGGGAGGGTTGCTTTAAGTTCCTCCTTAACCCATTGACGTACTTCGACGCTTGGCTACTCGATACCCTCGTGAAACTCCATCGACTATTCACGCGGAGAGGCGAACACGCTTTCAGGACACGCGACAAGCAGGCTCGTTTCGCGTCCCCCTGTGAATGACGAACGAGTCCAAGGGGCGGGGAACGAAAGTGGAGGTCCGAGGATATTAACGAGAAAGCTTCAGTTTCGAACAAAAGGCAACGAGCAGGCGAAGGCTCCTCGCACCGACGAGCTTTGCGTGCTCGAAACACGAAATAAGGGTGACGAGAAGATAAAGAAGGACACGGATGACCGGTGAAGAAGAAGCCTTTCGCTTCCAGCCATCCTTTCTTACCGCATGAGAAAAGGCTTTACAGATGAATTAGGGACGACGACCTGGAGGATACGCAGGCCTCGAAAGAGAAAACGAAGGCGCGAACGAGACCAGCACGAGTTCAAGCCGTGAGCGGTGATGATCTCGAAAACTGTAGGGGTCGGTTAGAACCCTCAGGTAAATAGCTGCTAACAACTTTTTTGCGCTCCGAGGTAAAGCTGCTCTATTAACGCAGCCGCGCTGACTTCTCGGCGTTTATCACGGCGTTCTTCCTTTTCTCTGTGTACTCTGTGAGTTGTCGTTTGTATCAGAATCGAACAGAAGAGACTGCGAAGACTGGCAGATGAGCCGTGATGAGCAGGTCGAGTAATGGTATCCTGTGTTCGGTGGCAACGATGACCTCGAGCGTGTCCAAGAGGGTGGGTTGGAGCGGTGGTGCGAGCAAAGAATCGCTGGCTCGATGTCGAAGCCAGCAGACGCCAGCTACGGAAAGATAGATCGCTGGGATCTGTAGTAGGTCGCATCGATCGTAGAATCCTGGCGTGTACAATGGATACACCAAATATGGTCACGAATACATAGCACGAAGTGATTCTGATTTGACGAGACGGAACGCACCCCTTTAAGCAGAACCATCAGCTTAACTCTACTCTGCCTACTTGCTACTTACCCCAGTGTCGTGTCCTCCATGCCAACAATCGGGAAGCAATCGATCCCTGGTTCTTCCCGCTCTACTCCATCCTCCCGGATCGGTCCGTTTGGTCGTGTCTCTCCTGTTCTTCTACGTCTTCCTCGTGGCACGTTCTCTCGACCTGGGCCAGCGGCGTACCGTCACACACGCGTTCTCTGCCCGACAGCTTACATCTTGACGGTCCGTGCCAGCTGTGTTCCGCAGGAGACACGCTCTCTCGGCCCTCTGCAGCGACACACGACGACCCACGTCCTACTCATGCTCGCACTCTATCCACCGCGCACACGCTCCTTGCTCTGCCCTTACCTACTGCCTACTTCCATCCAGGGACGCCGTATCTCTCGCTTCGGGCCACCGGTTCAATGCTTCTCACGCTTTCGACCGCCAATTTTGAAATCTTATCTGAAACTGCGACTCTGGTTAGCAATTGCAACGAAATTTCTTCGTTTCGAACACGTTTACCTCCATTATCTTCCATGACGCGAAGACAACACCATCTAGGTTCGAGACGCTGCGACTAAAAGATTCGACGAGAGATTCACGAGTCACGTGATTTTTTTAACCGTCAAGAAAAATTGGTATCGTCTGTTACGGACGAATCTTTCATATCTCGGTATAGGGAATAAAGTACGATTTGAACTGCTCGTGAGTAAATAGGAAATGTTCAGTGGGCGTGTAAGGAGAGGAAAGAGGATGATAAATGGGAAAGGAGAAAATACAAATGGAATGGAAAATAAAATGTTAAAAATTGTAAAGGACGGGGCGCTGGAATCGATGCTGTCCTCCCTGTGGATTTAGTGCGTAGTAGGGGCGCACGCTCCCCCAGGGTAGGATTAGTCACGATCCCACTCGGTCGTAAAGTTTCAAAGGTAAAAGGAAAAAGGTGAAACCTCGTAACGAGCTGTCACCTCGTGTCGCTCTATTATTCTGAATCGGATCATGTACCATGTAATTGAACAAAATTTCGTAGCGATGTTGATTACTTGCCTCGTCGACGAACGTGGACAGGTATCACGGATTGTTCTAATCGATTCCGGTGATAAGTTCGATCGGAAATTGATAAAAAAACGACAGAGAACCCTAGGGAAATGGAATCGGGATACAATTGCAGTTTCTTCTTTTCCTTGGAACGATCTGATGAATTTATAAAATGGATTTCAGGTGATTTAATCGAACAAAGGAAAATAAAAGAATAACGAAATATCAATACAAATTTAATAAAACTGTACCTAACGTATGTAGCTTTTCTTCTTCGGGTTACATTTGAAAGCTGGATAAATATCTGTTTAATTCTTCTATGTGTTATCTTCTTAATTGCTAAACAAGAAGAGAACGTACGAAGCTTCCTGTGACGTTTCCTAATAACATACAATTATTGTATAAAATTATTCAAATGGACCGCAAGACAACTTTCACGATGAATGAGTTTCCGGGGCGCTCGAGTTTATGCAGCCAGCTCTGCGTCTTCGTTATCGGACAAAACTACGCGCCCCTGTAAACAGGGCTGGCGCAACACGCGGAGTTACCCCTGGAAAGTTTCTATCGAGTGACAATCGATACTTCGGTAAAAAAAAATTTGTTTGCTTGCATATTAATATCTTTTTTTCTTTTTTCTTTTACTATATTACTGTTTACGATCAGCTTTTCAGGTCATTCAAGACAGGTTTCCTCACTTCGTTGGCAACGTTTATCCATGCGTCGTCTGATTAACATGGCGTCGCCTTTAGGTCCGTCGCGACGCCAAGCGTCGTTCGCGATCGATGCGCTTACAGTCCTTGCACTGTCTCATCAACCAGCCAAAACAGGCATATCCTATGCAACCAATAAGGTATCAAACAATAACAGGCAGTTCATTGACAGCAACAAAACTTTAACATATCTTTTTTTTTTTCTAGCTCTGTTCATCGTTTTGCGAAAGGATAATTTACTTTAATCTCGAAGATATACTCTTCGTCGATTAAAGTCTTGGTTAGAAAAGCATCCTGACCTATGCGTTTAATTCCTCACGCTCATGGCACAGATTTAACTGATAAATTTATTGGCCAGTCTGCACAATACTTTCCATTCTTCGATAGCAATCGTATAAAATATACAGTCAATGTATGTTTAATCTCTAAACGTTTATGATCCATGATATTCATGATCGATGATCGACATCGTGTAAGAAAACACGGGTCGTCTCATATAAAGTTTTTATTTCGTTAGTACGTACACATTTGCGCCAGCACAAAAAAGGATCATATTATATAAAATGAGAACAATGCAGTTTCCTTTCCAAGACTAGACACAGTGTGCGGGTCTCAGGGTCATTGCGTTTTTGTATCTCGTTTCCTCGTGAATACTTGCGATATGCATCGATCAAACGACTCGGCACGGTACGTACAATCTCCAAAAGCATCGATAACCCTGAAATCCAACGACACAAACGTTCGCGATACCGTTCTCGATCTTTCAGAGAGGCGTAGACAGACCTCTTCCTTAACCTTGCAGCTCTGCTTTTTCTCTGACTTTCATAATCATTAAGTCTCTTGCACTGGAATATTTAGACCATGCTTTAATGTGTTTTTTTTTTTTAATCCTTAAAAAAAGTCTTACAGAATTTTTTAGCTCCTAAGTCACGAAATATTCCAATGTTGAGATACGATCACAGAAAAACACTGACTGGTCAACGCACTACCATGAAGAGTCGACGAAGCTGCGTTGCAGTTCATGTATTCATGGTATTTACAAGGGCAGTGTTAGAAATATTCAAGTTATGCTAATAAAAGGCAGGCACTAAGTGACTCTTCAAGATTCCTCCCTTGCAAGCGGAATAAACCAAAACGCGCAACATCGTTGTCTTCTTCCTAACACATGACCACGCACGCGTTAACGTTAAGCTTCCTCGTGTATCAGTTTCTTCTGTACATTTTATGAATTTTATACAATAAAGGATACACCGAAGGACAATGGTAAATTAACGACTAAAAATATCGATACTTTAGAGACGTATTGTGTTAGTTGCGTTTAAATTTACAGTCATCCCATATCGATAACTGTCAAGCTTAAGTACATAAAAATGCATGAAATTATATCGGGAATCACTTTATCTTTCATCTCTAAAAAAGCATCAATACTCGCCTCTTCATGCTAGACAATAAACGTAAAAGTGTAAAAATAATAGTACCGACTATTACTTTCTGCTTGCTTTTCTACGACTCTACGTAAAATCCATATGACAATCTGCATTGACATTTATGCTGTTTCAGTACAGAGTAAGAACTTTTGCATCAGCCAGTACGAAACTTTGGTCGTTGTGATCAAGACAAAGCCGTGTATGTGTACCTTTCATACTTTCATACTTTTATCATTGCCTATAGTTCTCATTATATTCTCGTGGCGCCTTCGTGCCTAGCTGCGATCTATAAAAATAGTTTTCATTCTTTTCGGCAATCTCGACGTCTATCATTATTTTTCCGACATACTCGTTGCATTGCCCTGAAGTATGCGAATTGTGTCACGTTTAAAAATTCATCCACGAGCTTAATTCAACTGATGTTGCTCTTCGTCGAATCCCCTTATTATTACAAAACGTTAATAAATCGAATTTAACAGCTCACTAGTTAACATTTCTAACATGGTAAATTCGGCTCAGAAATTAAAAGTATCATTTCTGATCGAATCATGTAAGTACTCGTCTCTAATCGATACCAATGTGCTTACGACATTTAGCACTACGTTATTTTTTTTTTTCTTTTTTCTTTTTGGTTTCCGTTATTTCTTCTTCGAACTTTACAATCGAATCACTAATAAAGTTTCTTCTGTACAATGTAATGAAGGAACGAACTTTCACGTTCCTAGTCAACAGGCAACGTTCACTACTTGGAAAATAATCGGGTAAATTAGATGCTATTTAACACATTCACTGCTACTAACGCATACGTCCCACTGTTCACATTCAATTGTCTAAGTAATGCAATGGTATTTTTGTTTCTGATAAAGCGAATTAGAAAGGAGAAGAAAATAGCAAGCAATGTGTTAAAACGAGCGTTACCGCATAGAGTAAAAACACTTTCAATAAAGAGATTACGTAGCTTATTGGGAGGAGGAACTGTATTTTAGTAGCAGAGGATACGTTAATCAACTACCTTATATTTTAATTCAGATACGTTCGACTGCAATCTACGCTACGATTAACGCGAAGCTTCGAAGAAGAATCGCAAAATTCTTTGTAAACAGATTCACGAAAATTTTTCATAAAAACATGATACAGAATATACGTGTGTTTATGAATATGTGAAAATTTCCTTCCTTTCTCTAGAAATGTATTTAATACGTCCTCGTACTGGAAAAATTTGAACTTTGCTTCCTCGTGTAGCCATTTGCTACGCACAAACGCGACTCTTTTGTCAGTTCTTAACGTATTTTGTTATGCTTTTCAACCTTGAAGAATCGATAAATATAACTTATAGAACGATTACTCGGTGTGTATACATAAAAATTCCAAGTCTCTCCGAAATCGATTTACGATTGGAACCTATGAGACCTTCGATCAGTAGATCTGTTAGCAGAGATCAGATCCCAACAACTGTCAGGTATGTTTTGTGTTGTCCGACGATTCACTGGAACACCTTCTTCATGAACGAATGGAAGACGTAGTCGAAGACGACGACACGAAACGATTCAACTTGCTGTCGATTATGATCTCGTCGCCATTACGTATGTTGTATCGGTATAATTGCTTGTTCGGATACAACATTTCTTCTGGCCCGTATTGCGCCTTCAACACCTGAACATAACAGAATTTCGAAATCAAAATTAATCCTGAAGGTCATTCGAAATTAATTTACCTCTGATTGTACAGTTTCATGGGAATTTAACGAAGTACCAG
>NW_016917158.1:53493-63515 GCF_001483705.2 Eufriesea mexicana
GCAGGAATGATGCAAGGAAAGGAGAAGAAAATTCTTATATCGCAATTTCGTGCTTTTTATGGGGTCTTTCAAGAAACCAAACGTTCTGCAAAGCATAAAAAGGAATCTGATAAGATAAAAGCTGATAGGCTAGCTGACCTGATCTACGTAAAAGAGCCTCATCCTATTCGCCGGGATTTTCACCATTGTTTCCAGCTTGGTTTTCAATTCAAAAACCGTCCTGTACACGTCTATGGATCGAACCTACAAGCACCACATTTATAGCATTTTCAGTGATTAAAGCAGAAGAACCACGCCTTTCTTTGCTCGATTTCGCGAAATTCTTTGAAACTCTGTAAACCTATCCCCTCCTCTTTTCTCGAGTAAATAAACCGAATAAATCGCAGATAAAATATAATATCACAGAAACTACGCAGATAATTATCGGATTTCAAACAAGTGGTAAATTTACCTCAACCAGGTCTCCGTAAGTGAACGTGACCTTGACCCTTTTCTCAGGCGTCAGGTCAACGTGTACCAGCGGATCCAGCTTTCCGTGAATAGCTACCAGCTCGGAGTACCTGAAAACGAAGATGGAATAGGGTCAAGCGGAGATTCGTACCACCGGGGACAACTATGGCCGTGAAACTAGAATAGCTTTATGGGTTCTAGTTCAAACTAGAATAGATCGAAGCATACACCGAAATGGGAACGGGAACTTGTTGCAGAAATATTTATGCTCGAGTTAACATCTGAACATTAACAGAATAAACATTAGGCGAATACATAGGCTAAAAGAAGAAAATGGAAATCGTTAGAATGGAATTGAAATGGAGAAACGGGAACTGAATGTAAATAAAACTATAAAAATCGAGACGTCATCGTGGAAGATCACGCAAAACAGCTCACCTTTCGGGCCTGTCCGCTTCCGGTTTGTCCATGTAGTACCGAATGAAGGCTCTCTCGGCGTCCTCGCGCTCCTGAGAGGATATCACGCCGCCGCCATTTAACGTTTCAACATTTGGAAGTCTGGCGATCAAAAGCTGCCGCCTCTCGTGTTCAGTGTATTCTCGAGGACTCTGTAATTACCCGGTAATTTTTAGTCTGTGAGATCTCTTAATTGTACAACGGTATCTATATTTATAAAATATCGTTTTGCACATTTCGCTTACATTAACATCTAACAGAATTCCTGAAGCTAATGCTAGCAAGTACGTAACGTATAGCAATTGTAATTGTCTAACAGAGCGAAAAAGTTATTTCGAAAAATTGTGCACTCGGGTCCGTTTAGACCGGTTGATTTCGTGCCAACGTTTACTTCTGTAGAGCTAAAACTAACTGGCTCGAAGTGGCGCATACTAGATCAATCTGTCTTAACGGTTTTACATCTTGGCGGCTTCTTTCTTTTTCTACTTCCTTCGATCGATCATTTTAACTGGTCGATTTACTAATGTGATGTTAGTAATGTTTTAAAGACGATAAGCGAGACAGACGCATTTTTACCTCGAAAAGAGGGCAGCCCTGAATCCTCAGAGATTTCAGCGCCGGAAACCTGGCTAACCGTTCTACATCGTCCCACGTGGACAAGAGCGTACCGTTCACGTTTAGGAACCTGAGTTTTCTGAAAGGATCATGAGAGGATCTAATGGTTGTGCCGCTGGACTCTGATTCCGACTCGAATCTGTCGTAATTCACCTTTCCCTCGTTGAGTATCCTGTTCCCCTTTTCATCTACCAACGTATTCTCTTCGTCGTTCAGGCTGTTCATATTCTCGTTATCTTCGCTCAAATTTTCGGTCTCTTTTTTGGGACACATCTCCTCGTTCGAGTTCCTATTGTTTACAAGAGCCAATGACCTAATCGGACACTCTGCTAGCACGAGACTCTCCAGATTCGGGAAGATGTAGCCAAGTTTAGAGATTTCGTTCCACACTTCAACGGGATTCCCGGTGAAATGGAGTTTCTTCACCGAGGTATTCTTGTTTTCAGACATCTGATAGTCCAAGTCAACTGTCTTGTACTCGTTCAACGACAAATGGAGTTCCTCCAGATTATGGAGCAAATGAATCAGCCCTTGGACCGTCGACCAGGTGACTCTGGTGCCGTTCAAAACCAAATTTTTCAATAGATCGTAACTCCCGTGCTTGATCTCGAGGACCTCGGCCAGGCAATTGAAGCTAAGGTTGACGAATTTGATCTTCGGCATGTGCTGCAGAATATCGAACACCTCGGTCCATTGGGACAGTTTGTTCTGCGCAAGGTCGAGCTCCTCGACGTTCTTGCATTTATTGCGGAGCTTCTCGGCGTCATTTCCAGCGGACTCGATGTCACAGTCCTGCAACACCAGCAACGCAGGCACCGTATGACGGGGTGATTTCTTTGGAATGAAAATGCTGACCGAGAGGGCGGCCTTCGGCGAGCTCGATTCCGTCTCCTCGTCCGTGAGGGAGCAGTCGGTCGTTGAACTGCCGTACTTTAGCTCCAGTGCTTCCAGCAACGACGGCATACTTACTGCATTCTGAAACCGAGCATCACAGATCATTACACTTGGTATCCCATACGTGTATATTGACTCTAACGGATATACATAAATTTTGCTCAATTAATTTTCTACATTCGAACCTCTACATTACTCTTACTTCCTACGCCATTATCGCATTTTTCTCACATTCATAGTTCTCTAGAAATTCTCAAGTACGCCATTGTTCCCGGAACACCCCGTCTTACTTTAATCTATCCATTCTACCGTAACACCATTGACCCGATCATCATCTCGACGAAGAACCGACTCGCGAAACCGTTCGACAGAGACGAGACAAAGAGAAGTCTTTGGCGGCAGAGCACAAGGTAGCTTTTGTTAACCAGAAAAGGAAGAAAAAAAAAGAAAAAACGAAGAAAATGAAGAAAGGGGCAACAGCAGTTGGAGGCACGGAAAAAACTCACGGATCGAGCAGATCCCCAGGGTCGACGTCGGACACACGGAATATCTGGTCTGACCATATCCGTTAAGGTCACAATATTGTCTTTTTGCGCAACGGAAAACCGGTACCGGTTCCCTTGTCGCTGGAAAACGATTCCTCGACCGAACGGGCTTCACCCACGCGATTCTCCTATCCGCGACGCAATTGGGATCCGTTTTATTCCCACCTCCTCGAACAAAGATCATTCCCAAGCATTTCTCGTCTTCGTTCTCGCTGATCGATTCTTTCGATCAATTTTACGCTCGACGTTCTAGCGGCATGAGACTTTCCACCGTTCTGTCTTGAAAGTCACCGAGGGAACCAATCTAAACGCTGGTTACGTAGACCTAGCCTATAGTTCGCGCTGGATGTTTGACGAAATCGCTTTACAACGGTGTGGTAGAGCCCATTTAAACGTGTTTGACTTTCACCAAACATTAAATTGCATCGGTTGTTACAAATAAGTATACGATTCCTGAATCGCTTAAAATCGATTTTTCCTTATGCTATGGCAACCTCAGAGGTGGGTGGTTCAGAATTCTGACAGTAAAACGATGAATAAATCACGAGGTGAAAGATAATGTACGCGTAATGACAAACAACAAAGGCAAAGAGGAACCGGGAATTACATAGAATGGAATGCGGCAGTTTCTACTGGAAAAAACCGAGAGAAAGAAAAACTAAATGCGTACAAGTGCAACGAACTGCGACGAGAACGATTACAGAATATCGCAAGAGTCGACGACGGCCGGAGGAAAACGTTGCGTCAATTTGGCGGAGATCCGACGTGCCAGAGGCCGAAAGAAAAACGCGTTCATGAGGCTTGCTTGGAGACAGGCCAACTCGTGCCGTTTCCATTTACACGAAACTTTTCAACTATGGTTCGCCGCTGTGTGTATACGTGTACATGTGTCCGTTGCACTGCCTTGCGCTTTCTAACGGCGAATTTACCTCGTTACATCGCGAGCAACCTGCCGGACTCGAGAAAAACTAGCGTCCTGTCTATCTATCTCGCTCATAAGGGGGAGGAAATGCACGCAACAGTTTCATCCCCCGTGTAAAATCGCTGGACAGAGCGGAGAGACAAAGGTCCCTGCGATCCGCTCGACGCATGGCAGTGAACCGACATAATAGTCGTTGCATTATACTCCCCGGCTTCCCCTACGTAATCGCGATATCGGTTCAACGGCCATGCGAAATTAACTTTCTCCGGCACGGGTCTGCCAACGAGAAGCCCACTAGGAGCAGCGTGGTGCACTGTGTTACTACATACTAGACAGATTATTAGCGATGTGCTCGAACCGCTTCCAAAACCGATTCAACTAGTTTAGGATCCTGACCTCTGACTACGTTCGATTAACCGGTTTCTTCGGTACACTAATTAATGGTTCAGTGAATGGACAGCGCATGCTGGATACAATAGCGATTAATCGGTATGACGAAACTGAATAGACACTGATATAATTAACGAGCACTTGAAGCTGTTGAAGATACTTGAGGCTGACTTTATATCTTCGGTTCACGTTCGCAGGATATTTTAGTGCGTTACGTCGTGAAAACCAATCGACAGAGGGCAAATAGAGGTTGCCTCTTATTTCTGCGCTTTTCGCTTCTATAATTCAGTGTTGACCGTTTCAATTAACTGAAATGTTAAGAATTTGTATTTTATTTGAATTTTAAAGTTACCGTTTAATTTAAAAGTTTTCAACACCTTGACTGTATCGGTCAATTTTATAGCGTTCAAGTGATTCTAACAGCGAATTGCGTGGTTCGTGTGATTTGGAGTTGCCATTGTTGACGGTGCAACTGAAATCGGAACAACAGGTCGATGCAATTAGTCACTGGATACCGGATGACTTGGAAACATAGAAGGTCCCTCACAGTATTTCCTTTTCAGGTGGAGGGGTCGAGGATATAAGTTAGGAACGGTTCATTTGTCCGATTGATATCTGAAAATTATGCATGAAATTGTTAGAAAAAAGTGAAATGAAAGTATGCGATTTTCGAACCAACAACCGATATACAAACTGATTTTAGCAAAGTTATACAATGCAGCGCATTGCATCACATAGTTGCAATGTTTGTTAACTGGTCTAACATCGAAGCACAGTAACAATACTAAACGCGAACTAGTTACTTTCTCTTCGACCGATGATTTTACGTACGAACTATTCGTACTCGTTAAAATAACGTCTGAATTCAAGCGACTGTCCGTTGAAAACACCGATCTGGCTGCAAACGGTTAAAATATAATTGTGTAATGTTTTTAATTTTTGGGGGGAAATTTTTCAAACTTTAAATAGTCGAAAATTTACTAAGTTGAAAAATCGAAGATTCGAAAATTCAAAATTTTCGAAAGTCAAATTCAACGAGATGGAGGAAACGGTCATAGAGTTAACAGGTTAAAGTTGGGCGAGCGTGCAAGTGGCCTGAACAGCTGACGATTCACTGAGTTCCGGTGGCAGTTTGGCGATATTAAACGAATTTACGCGGTCTCCACACGTGGTAACGCACAGCTAAATATACGCTGCTAGTGGCGGTTACGAAATGTCAAGCAGACGTCGAGTACTGGGTCAGTCGGAAAGTTAGGTTAGTTTGTGCGGTGTTTCCCAATAATTGATTAGTTTCGAGGACGAAAATATCATTTTCCAAAGAATATCGAATCTCTGCGTGTTAAAACTATGGAATAGAATAAATGCAATAGTTGTATCGTTAGCCTTACGTGGTTTAAAGACTTAGAAAGTTGTCGAGAAATACGAAACGGAAAAGCTTAGGGGAGAGGCCCTCTCAAATCGGAGAAATATCTCTGCTACGATTTTCCTGTAATGATTTTTATTCGAGTGTTAGGAAATAATAAAAACTGATAAACGATGCTTTCCAGGCTGCGGCGGAAATAAGAATACAAGGATCTTTACAATAGAACATATGATTTCCGTTTCGTAGTGAAGAAGATCATGTTCCGTTAGATTCAAGAGGCTATCGAGAAAATCGATGATGAAGATCTATTCTTTGCTCGACGCGAAGCTGGTAGAAGGAAATATTGACGAAAGTTCGCTGGTGGCTGGTGTATACTGCGCAAATGCTCTCCCGCCTCTTGGAATATTACTCGGCTGTCCAAGGTTGCCGTTCGTTCTGCTCACGGCTCGAGCATTATGCACGTGTATAGATATATCAGCCACGCACTTATAGCAATATACCTCCACACAGACATACTACTACGATACACGCGTAGCAGATCTATCTCTCTAGCGGGTACACACATTGTAACCAAGAGGAGAATACACACAGCGTTTCCCAACCTTTTTCTTTATCCTCTTAAATTGCTTATTGGCCATGTGTATTGCGCGCTCATGCTTTTTCCACCAATAACACGATGAAACGCTTTAATTATCGAATAATTCAAGGTTATGTGTACTTCACAGCGAATAACAAAAATATGAAGGGAAATATAACTATGACTTTCATACTGCTTAAAATAATAAAATGTTTCAGAGACAGAAACATCGAATATTTGCTAAAATCGTCATTTTTCTTTCAGATCGCTCTACAGGTTGAAAACGATACGATTTAGAAAGATAGAGGACGCACGCGACGAGATTGGGAAACTCTGCGCGCGCATTGCACCTATTCTTTGTTCGTTTCTCGGTTTTTAAGAGCATGTCTCGCATCGGTGCACGGCAATTATCGACGTGTGCGTGAAAATCGACAAGATCGAGTACCGTTTATTATACCAGAATATACACGCATGTCATCAGTACCAGGGCCTCTCCCTTCCGAAATAACGACGACGATTCGGTAACGCTGGTCATTCGTATGACACGGATCAACGATTTAACGTGAGCTCAATAGCAGCCTCTCACGATCTCTGTGGTTGAATTGATCGATTTCTTCTTCAATACGTGGAATCTCACTTTCCCTAAAACTATATTTCTTTTATCTTTATGTTTTCGTTTTTACTAACTGCGAAACCTGTTTTCAGAATCAGCCGATGTATAAAACGCACTTACCAGGTGAATCTCATTTAAAAAGGAAAAAAATGATTATTCATCCACTCGGAGAAATCACTTTCCTCATAGTGAAAAAAAATACTGCAGCTAGTTCCCGCTTCTTTTAAAGCGTTCGTTGATAAAACAAAAACCATTCGTAACGTTTACATTAACATAAATAAGCATAGTAACTACTTCCCATTTCGTGATATATATACTATAGATATGGAGGCTAGTTATAACAAATTATTATCTTTTGAGTTAAAAATAGATTTAAAAATTGATCATTTGCAAACACATTAAAAATACGTCCAAGCGCGTTACTTTCTAATCGTTTATTTATATAAGTATTTTCGGCATCAAAACGAGTTGACTATAATCGTAAATGTTGCAGAAGCGTTATTCCCAGAGCTGAATCGCTTTAGTTTACATGACCTGTATCTTCCGCAAGCATGTACAGGGATATAAAATACTACAAAATTCATCTACTTGAAAATTTTCAACCAACAATCTCTAAAAAAAATGTATCTTTTCAAGAAACATAATGTATGACTCATAGTTCAACGAATGTGGAAATAACGCTTTATCATCAACATTTATCTAATCAGTTTCATAAAGCAAAAGAATTGAAATTTTCCGCAGATAACTATGACAATTCAACAACTACGACGAAAGAATATAATTATCGTGGATGTTTGGGAATCAAGAAATTGATGGCGTAAAATTTTTATTCGGAAAACCGTTTAATGCTGCATAAATTTTGCGCTTCCTTATGACCGAACAAACGTGTTAAAGTACTGTTCCTTTCAATTGCGGTGGCCTTGAGGTTAGTAGATAAGGAACTACGCAATTCTCACGATTAGTGTCTCTTTGTTTGAACTTCTTTTACGCTCTACTATCGTCAGATATTAATGCCTGTCGAAACATATTGCAAAGGTTAATAAAAATACGTTTATAAAATATTCAATTTGTTTTTTCAGCTGCCACAATGTCCAACGTATATCGTGCGAATGCTTTTTTTCGGGAAAGTCGTATTTGCGAAACATACTCAAACGACACCTATAACCTATAACCAATGAACCATTGCTTCCACTGGCGATAAATCAGGCAACCTTCTAACATAACACGAACAAATGGTTAACAAATTTCACAATACAGGTATTAAACTGAAAACAACGGTAAAAATAGGAGAAATAAGAAAGTGATTCCGGGAAACAATAACGGTAATAAAAATACGACACTAGCAGCTGTCAATGCGTGCTGTTTAGAAGCGTAGATTGTCGTGCGTGTACAGCTGATAGTGATTATGTAAGGTTTGAGCATACAACGCGTAGCAAAATACTGTCTAATGTAAAATCGTACGATTATGCCACCAAATGAAAATTCTCGAAAAAATTAGATTATTTTAAAGCAATGTATTTTTTCTTCATGTTTGAATTGTACCTTTGACATATCGAATACATATCTTTTAATATACAACACTTGTAACAGGAATGCAAGTTTGAAGAACAATTAGAAAGTTTGTTAGACTATTTAGTTATACAAAGAGAGGAAAACGTTTGTTACATTGCATGTTAGATGGATCGATCATGCACAAGTTTGCAAAGATTGCATGAGAAGAGAATGAAGACGCAGTATAAGAATATCACGAAGAAATCGGGTCAAGGATCACCTTGCTACTGAATGACAGATACGATATTACTTCGTATTTCGGAAAAAACAATACAAGTACTCACTGTTTCCTCGTCTTGCTATGTGCTTTAGTCCTCCGATATCACTCGGGAATTCGGTGGTTAGCAATTGACAAGTCTCCGAGAAATATCCTGGTTAGATGCACTCACGATTTTTGTCTGCGATCATGAAGCGAGATCGGTCTGTTGGTTGGTCAAAAAGGGTTAGAAAAAAAAAGTGGTGTCGCTAACGGACACACGAACGTGCCCCGCTCGCTGTCCACCGTTGAACTGATTTCTGGCTCCTTTGTTTAGTAAACAGAAACAGCTGAGCCACACTACTAGTTACGGCGGTAGAGGTGGCGGGAGCTCGATCCACTCTTCCCGCACACGCTCACTACACTACGCAGGCGCATTTCTTCCAGACCATCACGTGGCCTTGCATGCTCAACCAATTGGTGAACCGCATTGGACAGTACCGTATTGTCATATTGCATTGCGAAATTAAAACAATACATAAAATAAAAAATACCTAACTAACATGTAATATCATAATCGTTAGTGATATTTAATTTCGGTTAATAAGGTCTCTGCGTGATATTTATACAGCATTGCGATTTTTGTACTATTCATTTATAATTCCCAATGTTACAGGAATGTTTGATTAAATAACCCAAATAAGGCGAGTTAGAAATTTCGCTGTCAAGGGAAAAGGAACTGATTAACGTAATGGAAAGAGAATATCATAGATGCATTAATTACGAAACGTGGATCTGTAATTTATCGATGATACATATAACTCAACTTACCGAAACGTCGAACAACCATACTAGTATCATAAAGACATGTTATTTTTGGTCATATAATACGTAGTTATTCGAATGAGGATTAAAAGTTAATGAAGAATGGATTACAAATGAATTTTTTTATATAAAATGTATAAACGCTAGTAGAAGCAAAAGGAAAGGAGGAAAATTAAACGAAGTTGTTGGTAATGTAATTACGATTAGTAAATTTAGTAATGAGACTCCTATGAAATAATCGATTTATCGTTAACCCAATTTCGTCCCTTAAACAATATCATATTATTTATTGATACATAGAATTTATCAATAATACCATTAGCTAACAGTATTACATTTGCTTCTATTTCCTCGGAAATTGTCATTTATACGACCCTTGTTTGCGAAATTATAATACATATGTATCAAAGAGCAGTTTGCCTTTCTTAATCAATCATTTGTGTCCTTTCTCTTTTGTCACATTGTATACATCGCAATTGATTACTATTAGATCACAATTACAGATCATACATACACGTATAATTACACATTACGACATTACATACATGTATTCCTGTATATATATATATATATATATATATATTTATTTATAAATATATAATTTATAAATATATAAATATATATA
>NW_016917158.1:63744-68564 GCF_001483705.2 Eufriesea mexicana
TTATATATTTATAAATTACAGTTCGGAGATTATTTCAATTGTTTAGGGAATGTTTGTCACTCTCGATCATCTATTTCTTGCTATACTTCAAGACTCGATGCCATCAGATATAGTTAAACCATTCATAACGATCGGAACGAAATACTTTAACCTATCCATTTCACGTGTTCTTCGAGATTAAAATTCGTACATACAACACTAACAATAAGCGTTAACGGAATCTCTGTAATATTAATCAAGTTGTATACATAAACACCAATGTTAAACTAAAATAGTCATGCCTTCGCTTTTTCAGATATTTAAAATGCTACATATATCGTCTTTTGCGAACTGTCGACGTTGTTTTCATCTCCATTTTTCGTTGATATATTGCATGTTATTGCACTTAGTAAAGAGGGTGAAATACCAAAATTTTGTCGGCTAATCATTTGGAAAAAACGACACAAAGTAAGTAATAAATACGTCGAACAACAATCTTTAACACGTTAACTGTAATAAAAAGATTTTGGTTCTTAGTATTTTTTTTTTTTTTTTTTAACAGATTTACCTTTCAACGTTCGGTATAAAGCTCGATGGACGAAATTATCAACCGACTTATCATGGTGCCCATAAATGGCGCAGGAAGGCAAAAATGCGTATTTAAGGGGTTTTAGTTTCTTCATTGTTCGTTTCATATTACAACGGACGTTTTTCCTAAATTCTATTAAGTGTCGATCTTAGCACGATTCAATTAACTGTATCTTTACAGACTCTCTTCACCTGTACAGAACATTTTGTTTCATTTTTTTTCGTCTAATAATAATTGTAAGAACAACAATGACGCTACTAATTTTTCCTTTACAATTAATCATTACAGATCCGAGATAACAGGATTATATCTAAAATCTACATAGTTTAATAATTATATGCATGTAAACGAATACATTCTGGGTTGGGATGGTGACATTTCTTGGAGCAACAACAAATGGAGGTCGTACTAGTTCAATTAAAATCTACCTTACCGACGCCTTTTAGCTCCAGTAGCTTTGAAAGAAAATTTTCGATCACAATTATACAGGTAAACATTTAAAAATGTTAGACATTAATTTCGTAATTATAATACCGATTAACATCAGTAACGGGAATGATTTTTTAATACGCATGTGACGGATAATTATTGCCACAGAGTAAACTAAAGTACTTTCTGACATGTATTTCTCATAATTAGGATTTATGAATCATTTTCATCGAGTGGTTCTTTTAATGATACAGAACAAAATATGGAATTTGATATTCTTCTTGTAACAATCTAATACATTACAGGATGATTTTCTTTAAACTATATATCAATAAATATGAAAAAAATAAAATGATTTCTTGCTCTATCCAAAAATTCAATTTCATTACGACCTCCTCACAGGGACGACAAATTTAATGCTTTCCCTTACTATTGTCCATTCGTTCATCCTCAGTCACACTTGTCGAACATTGATAGGCTTGTCAATATCATACATAACCTCTAATTTAAATACCTTTCCTAAGATTTCTATACATGCATTGTGTGTTTAAATGAACCTTTCCCTTTAGATACACAAACGCCGTCTTAGATATCGTACGACAGTGCAATATTACACGCAGTTGAGATCATGTGCTGGAAACGTCATGTCCCGAGTCGAATTTTTCGCGAAAAAAATCCTCTCGAGATCCATTTAATGTATCAACGCAAACAGACCGTCACACCGCAGATGGAAAAGCTTTGCACTGTTTCAAAGATCGGAATCTAATGTTCATGTTATGCAGTCTTCTGAATTAGTATATTAATGTTTTTCTTTTATGGGAAGTATTTGCTGGCATAATTAAGCAGTATTGTCTGACATGCTTTATTGAAATACTGGAAGAAGTTTAACGAAGATGCATTCGCATTGACACGGATCAGAGCGACAATCTATAACCGACAGTATTAATTAATAATACATACTAATTGTCTATACATTGCTTAGCATGTTGGCAAATATTTTTCTACACGTCATTAAATCGATTAGAACTATCGATTAAATGCTAACCTAAATACACTTAGCATAACGTATGACCGGTGTATCGACACCTGACAACATCATACGATCTTCTTACAAGCTAAGGACTAGAATAGACTCTTCGGATCTCCTTTGCAGGATGAAAAATTTCCAACGAAAATTCGAAAAAATCACAACGGAAACTTATGTAACTAGATCTTTGTTTTCCTTACGTAGAATTATTAATATGATCGCGCATCTGTCATCTTACCTATAGATAAATAGACTTTTTTTTTACTTAGACTTTACACAAAATATTTCGACTTTCCAACCGTTAACGCCAACGGTCAAATTTTTGAAAAAAAAAAGAAAAAATAGAACGTGAAACGAAAACTTATGGCTACGACTTAGCTATATCGATTTGCAAAGCGTTTGAACATATTCTTGCACCTTACATCGCGTACAAGAACAAAAAGTTATTAAAGACTAGATTAACTGCAGTCTCCCATGCTTGCGTTAATATTATACAAATAATATATCCGCTTTTTGTATGGTAAAATTGTCGATACCTGTTTCATTAATATTTACTTACGTGTCTAGTAACCGATGATTAATCTGAATAAACTACTTTTCAAAAACGACTAGATAACATTCGATATAGATCATCTGCAAGCTCAAACGATAAGATATGCGCTGCACGTTCCTTCGAATTATAACGATTTCCTTAATTAACAACTATTGTCCTCTGATCGTCGTGTTGATACGACAGAATCATTAAACAAATGAAATATCCGAAATGTATTGACCACTGGAATCAGAATAATCGAAATTAATATAAATTAAACGAACGTTTACAAATATAAATACGGTTGAATTAAAAGAATGAAAGAAATTGTTTACCCAATTTTTGAATAGCTAAAATCGTTGATCCGTCTTTGAAACGCGCAACTTGAGCAGAGCAAAGCCTTTCACTGCGAATGCGTATTACTACTTAGCAAGCTAAACTGAACGTAAAATCGGTATTGTCCTCCCTTAGAAATTACTCCCTTCATACGTACATCTCGTTAACTGTTATGCGTTACATGAACACGCGGTGACGCTGGCGTTTCACGGATCGCAGTGGTTGAATCTAAAGCTGAATCCACACGAACGATTATTCTGATCGTTTAATACTGATGTGCGTTCGAAACTACTGGGATTTATATACCTTTGTTTTCTACCTTCACGCGATTATTTCCATTACGTGTTGCGTTTATTCGTGTGGATAATGTCTATCCATTTCAAACCGCGATTCGTGAAACGCCATGCGTCCAGTCACAGGCATCGTTTTGTTTTCAGTATACACCTTAGCATTAACAAGTATTTCTCCTTAAGTTTCGTACGTGTTAACCGTTACCTTATTTACTGACTGGAAATTAATCGGAGGAATCCGAATCAGATTCCGCGCCAGCGTCCGATGCTTCGCCTTGAGTTTCCGGCGTTGTTTCCGGAATTTTTCTCGTGAACGTTGCTGATACGTACGCCCCAGGGCCTTCACCTTGCGTATGCTCAATTCCAACCCTGATTAACGAATAAATTGTATCGTCTCTGCCGTTTTACAAATAACGTTCAGTATTATCGAATGATCCTACCTGTATTCGTGTCGCGACAAATTTCTGACATATTTCTCTGGTGGAGTATCACTATCGTTATTCTGAAAGCTAACACTTCTTGCAGTAGTGTGTGACACCTGGGTCGTTGGCATTGTAAATTCCACGTAACAGTATTCAGCTAGATTCTCAGGAATTTGGTCATAGGAAGTTAGAGCCATTCGACAAATCAATTGGTGCGTTGTGTATGCGCCTGAGAACGATATTGTCGATAATATTCTATGTTAAAAGATAATTCTTAGAACAAATTAAGCACCAAAGGCAGGATACCTTGTCCTTCTTTCGGTAACCTGGACATTCTCCAAACAATAGCACGATGTTGATGCTCGTACTTTGCCAGACCTGACGTGACTTCCATCAGCTGAGGCTCCAAGTTGTCAACTGCACCAAGGAATCTTTCGATACCTTTGATCTTTCCCGTTCTTCTGTGAGCTGACTTTACGGACCCATATCTGAAGTGTTTTTCTACTCTGAACAGATAAATCCAGCACTCTGGGATGGGAAAACGGACCATCACATCCTCGCAGGGTACTTGTCCCAGTTTCCGCGAAGCAAATCCCGGCACAAGAACGTCCGCCCTCAGTTCTACCTATTAATAATAAAAAGCTCGGTTGAAGTGTGTGGGTGTTACATCCGAAGCGTAAAAATATCAAAGCAGAGACGAGTATCGATTCGTCAATGTCGAGATATATCACTGAGGTATTAGGTGCATGCACAGTTGGTACATGTATGTTGTTTCTGGATTAAAAATGACATTACCTTGTTACCGGTAATGCACATTACAGCTTTAAGCTGAAGGGGAAGCTCTCTGTTTTTAGGAGGCCTTACTCGGAATCTCATTAGTTCAATATAGCATGCATCCGGTGGCTTGAACCTTCAAAAGTGTTAGTAGGGTGTTAATTGCAATTAGTTTTTTGTTAGCACCGTTACGGTCACCATTATTATGGTTTGAAAACTGAATGTTATAGATAGTTAATAAACTTTCTTTAAAAGAATCTTAAAAATCGTACTTTATGATTCTGGATTTCTCGTATTCGTCTTGCTGAACGCAAGAGTGAAATTCAACATTTTCGAGACGTATCCATTCTTCAGTTACCACTGGAATTATATCATGTCTGCCCACCACTTCTTTTCCCTGACGCCACATGTCGTTTATTCCCAACTCGACATCAGGCATTCC
>NW_016917158.1:68600-70347 GCF_001483705.2 Eufriesea mexicana
TTCCTGAATAGTCGAGTTAATCGTTAATTCAAATTTCAACCCAAATGCACGTGGTAAAATAACCCTAAGAACTTAGCAAGGTCTCACCAGAGAGGAAGCCCAAGAAAAATAATCGAACACGCGCTATTTGTTTTTCAACTTGACCTTGCGCGTTCTGTTCTACATATAGCTCATCAACGACTGTTATTTGTACATCTTCCATTTTATAATTGAGCGCTCGATCTCTGTGAGCAGGTAATCTAAATAAAGCCTCTTCAATCGCACTAGAGAACTGTTTCATATCCTCGTAGCACTGAGAACCAAGCTTGAAAAGCTGAGAAATCTGTATTGAGAAATCGCAGTTATCTAATGAAAATGAACTTACGTTTATTTATATCTATATTTTCTATGTAAAAAGTAATCATACCTGCGGCGCATGTTCGACAGGAATACCAAGTTTTCTCAGATCACTTCCAAATTCCTTCACTCCTTGATAATCACCCTGAATGGCGTATGCGGCGAACTGGCTGAGTTTATTAGTTAACCTCTCTGCTTTGGTCACCTGGCCAGGTCGAACTCCAGGTCGTTCTTTATAGAATATGTATTGCAACTTCACCGTAAATATTTTCCCATATTGATCAAATTGCTGTGCTCCAATATCAGAGATTGAATACGAAGGAACTAGAGGTAATTCTTGAAAAGGATCCTTATCCTCCCTGCTGTTAAATAACTGGAGTACGGGATTGTCACCTTGATAAACCAATTTCACAAAAATTTTCTTCCAGAATCGTTGACCGGTTATCTTCTTTTTGTTAGGCTGACGTAGATGCATATCCCAGCCATCACCTGTGTATGTTACTCTTGGGAAATCTTCTAGAGGTTGACTGACATCCTCATCGAATAGTGGAGTTGGGGGTGTTTCCTAATTAAAGTATATGACAAAGTAGGAAAAATTGCGTTGAGAAAGAAAACGTAAAGTATTAAATAATACCTGAGAATCTGTTCTGGTGATTTCAGCAGCTTGAACAGCTTCCGTAGTGGGGATAGCGTCTTGTGCGGATCCTGACTTATCAAAGGGATTGAATCGTGGAGAGGTATCGACATAAGCTGTGTTTTGCGGGCTTTTTGGCGGTGGCGCTAATACAGGAACGGCTCCACCCTCGATCATTCCAGTTTGATCATCTTCTTTCGGTCTGCGGAAACAGAACAGAACAGTCAATGTATATGTTAACATTTACACCGAATGTTATACATAAAACAGAATTTGGTACTGATCTATTAGTACTTACTTAATGAATACACTAAAGTCTGGTCCCACGTCTGATTCAACAGATTCGGTTCGCTTTACCGTTGGTTCTGGGGGAGGAGCAGTCATACTCAAGAACGAATCAAACCCATCAGTTTCTCCGAATCCGGTCACCGCTGTCTCTGATCCAGTCGCAGAGGAATCACCCCAAACTAAATGTACAATAAGAAAACATAGGTTTAACTTCTAAAAAATGTTTCTTATAGTACAAATAAGAAATTATAGAAAATTTACCATCGCTAGATGTGTCCATGGCAGTAGGTCCACCACCAAAGGCATCTAAGAAAGGATCTCCAGTACTGGTTTCTTGTTCAGCAGCCTTGTCAAACTTCGAGGCAAAGATATCGAATGTATCCGCAGTACTCTCTTCGACTTTTGTCGTAGGAATTTGTCCAGCTGTCAAGCTACTTAGCTGCTCTTCGGGTTTATAAGCTTCGCTAATAGGAAATTCCGCAGCAGGAA
>NW_016917158.1:70626-91598 GCF_001483705.2 Eufriesea mexicana
AGCAGGAATTGGACTAGTCGACGTTATGCCACTAATATCTGTAGTAGGTTCACCAAAATCGCCAAGCAAGTCGGATGAAAACGGTCCAGTCGTTTGAGTAGAGGGCATAGTAATTTCGCTAGTTGCAAACAGAGATTGTGTACTGGGTGTTTGCATGGATGTCGAAAATGGTGTAGACATGGTATCGGTAGTACTAATCGGTGGAAGAGAAGATGTTTTTGTACCAAAGGACAAAAGAGATTCTGTGTTGAAATCTAAGTCACTGTCACTGCCAACAATCCCTGTCGTAGAAGAGATGGAAAGTCTCTTTTCGCTAGACACAGATGCATTTTCCGTGTAGTCTTGATCTGTAATACTGACAAATGGATTGTCTTGAGTTGCAGCGCTAATTGGAGCCAGCCCTGTCACCAAACTAGTGGTGTCTTTCGTGGTCATCGAGGTGGAGAAGATAGTACTGGTGGTCGTTTCTGTATTGGGGGCATCGAAGAGATCCATAATGTCTTGATTCTTCGGTGGTTCTACCACTTTGCTATCGTCGGATAATAAGTCTGGAACATTCGAGTCGACATCCAGGAAATCTGCGAAACTGTGTTCCGGAGTAGGAGACGGAGAGTGCATTAACGTGGGACTGGGTGTCCTGGTTGCCTGTAACCAACAGAGAAATAGATGAAATCAACGATTCAAACGAAAGAAAGAAAGAAATAATCTGACTTGATTTATCGTTAACTCTAATACAAACCTGTAATCGATCCAAAAGATGATTCGAGGTAGCATCCAAGGCGCCAGTCACGGATAGGATCAAGTCTTTAGTGTTTTTAGGAGGTGCTGGAGGTTGAGGCCTCGGCGGAGGCGGCCTCGATGGCGCCGTTTTCCCATTCTTTGGCTGAGCAGGACTTGTTGCCGCTGCTGGTGTAGGAGGAGGTGCAGATTGACCAAATAGTTCGTCCGACGATTGAGAAGAAAGCGAAGCATCGAAAAGGTTTGTGCTCGGCTTACTACCGCTCGTCACGAATATATTTGTCGATTGGGTAGAGAAGATATTAGCTGCAGTAGTATCGGTGGTTGTCGTTTCGGAGTCGGTACTAGGCGCAGTTTCCTCGGTCTCGGCGGCAAAGGCGGCAAAGGGGTTTGTCGAGTCAACAGGGACGTTCGACTGGTACGTTTGGTCTCCTCCGAAATTCAAGAAAGGGTTTTCTCCTCCACCAGCTGCTTCCGTATCTCCGAAATCTTGAAGAAACGGATTGGACGCCTGTCCAGGTATCTTGTCATTGGACTCGACTTCGTAGTAGTCGTCCATCAAGAAAGGGTTTCCTCCTTTGGAATCCATGTTGATAGATGAGTTTAATTGACTAGCTTAAACGTTATTCAAAATGCTACTTCTGTATGAAATTGTAGGAAGAGTTAGTAGAGAGTCTTTTAGACGATAAAGAACCGAAAGGAGGCAACTATTTTTCCATCAATTCGGATTCGAGTAACTTTAATTCAGTCCTTCCAGGTCCTACGCTGGCGAAACTAGTATCAAATGGATCGACGTCGTCTCCTAAACTGAAGCTCTCGTTCTGCAATGGAGTCAACACCTTTGCTCCAGGATCTTGGTCGTCGATACACAGGAAATCCGTCGACTCCTTCTTCTCCTCTGCCCTAGGATCAAAATCAGGATCAGTTTCTGGGACTGTGGTCTTAATGATCGCTGTCAAAGCGATAGAGACTGGACGAACGGGTATTTCTCCAGGAATCTGTTCCAACTCGCTTTCCAGTATCTTCAGCTCAGCCTTGCCAGGAAGGATATTAGTGGCGATGGATGTATCAAAGGGATCGTCGTAAGAAATCTCCTCCTTTTCCTCGATTATCTTTGTTTCGATCTTAGGTGTCAGGGGCCTCGCATCCACTTCGATTTTTTCGTCCAACAAACTCTGTTGTATCTCTTGTAGCTTCGGTTGATTCTGTTCCTCAAATTTCTGCAACACCGAATCCTGCAGCGCGTTGATCTTCAAGTTGTTTGGTCTGATAGAACTGGCGGTGAAGTCGCTTTGCCTTCTGACCGGTTCTCCTTCGGCACGAGGATCAAAATCGTGGTCACTCAGGCTATGAGGTAATTTCGACTCCTGATTTAGCAGTTCTGATTCGATTAGCTTCAGTTCTGTCTTACCCGGGGCTACCTTGGCTACAAAGCTGGTGTCGAAGGGATCGACATCGACCTCTTCCTCTTGTATAGGTAGTAAATCCTCGATCGATTTCTCCGAGTAGTACGGAGTTAGCGGTTTCGAAGGTAACGCTTTTTCCTCGTCAGTGGTCGTGAGTAAATCTGGCCGCTTAGATGGTGTCGGTAACTCGAAGGCAACCGCTTTAGAGGGTGCTAGTTCAAGTGCTTCCGGTCTCGATGATCTTCGTCCCTGGTCGGGAAGCTCACTGACGTCCTCTTCCTCTTCGAAGCTGATCTGGAAAGTAGGTTTAATGGGTACTGTTGGAAGGGCTGGCCTTGGTGGAGCCTTTGATAAGGTGGTTTCAGTTGGTACTACAGCCTGTTCGTCTTTTCTCGGATCAAAATCGTCGTCGTCTAAAGAACTCGATAGCTTTGGTTGCTCACCAAGCAGCTCCTTCTCCAAGAACTTCAACTCTGTCTTTCCAGGTGGAATATCTTGAACAGTTGAAGTGTCGAACGGATCTACGTAGCTGATATCCTCCACTGGGGCTATAGGCTCGTCTGCAAGTTTACTCAGATCAGTCGTGGATCCTCCTAAAAGGTCTTTCTTTCCATGCAAACCGCTAGTTTTTGCACCATTTTCTTCTTTCAATAAGCCCGTCTCGTAGTCTCTATTCAATCCAGCAGGGTCGGTCAATGATATCGTAACTTCGGATATCGGAAGTTCCTCTAATTCCTTCTCTATAAATTTCAATTCTGTCTTACCAGGAAGGATATTGTCAGCAAATGTAGTGTCGAAGGGATCTTCCTCGTCAACGTAGGTGGCTGTTTCGAAGCTAGCTTCTATTATCTCGGTCTGAAAGTCTACAGCCTCGGGTTCCTTACTTCCAAAGGGATCATCGGCTTCTTCGAGACGTACCGGCTCATCTGATGGAGCTGTGAGATCGAATTCCGCGTCGTCCAAGTCAGGGATTTCGTCTAGAATAGTCTTTTCTTTTAGAATTTCAAACTCGGAGATATCCAAATGTCCATTCGTCGATTTGCCCTCTGCAGCGTTATTATTATCTTGATTGGCAGCTGGACTGACAGGTCTGGGTAGAACAGGTGGAAGCTTCGTTAAATCTACAGGAATATCCGGAAAATCGCTGTCGTCGTCGAGCAAGGTCTTTTGTACTTCGACTGGCTCTGAAACTGCATCGCTACCACCTTCCACGAGTTTCTCAACCTCCTCGAAATCATCTAACAATAAATCCTGTTGCAGTCTGGGACGTCTGCCCTTCGAGATCTTACAGGAACTCACGTAATCGATTCTACCAGAAAGTACCTCGACCGCGTTCCCTAAACTGACTAGCCTATTCCCCTTCTTGTCAACTGTCTTCAGTACCTTATCCGCGTTGGTGGTGTCGAATGGATCGTCTTCAGTTTGCTCCTCAGTGGGACTGTCAGGAATGTAAGCTAATTGAACGTCGATATTCTGCAAAACGTCAACATAGGTAGTATCGAAGATGTCTTCATCAGCAGAGCCCTCGTGCTCATCTTCGTCGTCCGGTACATCCACGAAACCGTCCTCGTTGACCAGAGACTTCTCCTCCTTCTTTACCTTCCCTTCAAAATCTGGTGCCTCTTCCTCGATGGGATTGCCGTCCTCGTCGAAACCCACCCACTTCTTCGAGGAAGCTTTCTTGCCAAGATCGTCCTGGTCCTCTTCCTCCTCCTCCTCTTTCTTATCCTCCTTCAACGGCGGTTTCCGTTGGAAGAACGAGGTCGACTTAATACGATCGAGGTCCCCCTGAGTTTTCTTGAGTATCGAGTCGACGCCAGCGGTCAACGCCTCGAACTTCTTCCACTCGTCAGAGCTGGCGTTGCTGGCCTGCTCGCCGGATTCCTCGGCTTTCTGCTGGGCCTCCGCCCGCTCGCGCCTATATCGCTCGAGCTCCTCCGGGTCGAACTCGTTCTCCTCTGCTCCCTTCTTACCCTTCTTCGGCTTTTTCTTCTTCTTCAGGCCCTTGGCTAGCTTGTGCATCCTCTAAGTGCTACCGTGATACAAGCGAGGCCTCTGCAATCAATTGAATCCCTCGATTAAACTTTCAGATCTTACACTGTTCGAACTTTAAAAAATACATCGTTCTCGGGGAAAGGTGAAAGGGTCTAGTACTTTAGCGATCGAACCAAAGTGTCGAGGACAAATCGATCGAATAATCGAGTCGTGCTAGGAGGTGCTAGTGAGACCTAAGTAATTCCTACGAAACGACGTGGATCTATGCGATTAGGTCAAGTGCATATTTCGCGATTACGTGCAACGCTAGACCATCTCTAGGAAACAAGGCTGTGCAAGATTACACGCTACTCTGGAATACCATTGACCTTTCGCCCAATGGTCAACGCGATACCGAAGCTCCATGCGTAAGGCGTGCGATATTGGTGACATGCATGCGCTGGTGAACGAAACGACAGCACCCACGTTCAACGCTACTTTGTCCAATCCTCGAATACTTGTTGCACACTACCGATCTTTATTTAGCCGGTCGCTCTTTATAACCGCAGCGCTAATTTCGTCTGGTCCTTTTTTAACGCGTGCACGCCGCGAGTCACGCTGTTCTACGCGGTCGTCCATTTTTCTGAGTCGATATCTCGAACCATGTAGCCAGCCTCGCCCCAGAAACGAATCGCTCGTCTAATGACCTGGAACGATTCGACTATGGGCGGAATCGCGACGAAAATGTAATGGAAAAACGAAGGTCATCCCGTTTCACAGAGAACAAAGCGGTTGTTATCTAGAATGTTTTGTATCGGCTCGATACAAATCTTTGCTATGGACGGTCGTGTTCGCGTTATGGGATCGTTGCCAGAACAGCCCGATCGATTGCAGTACCGTACACCCGTGACCATTCTGCCCTTCTTCCTGGCCTTTCACGATGCTCTCTCGATAATCGTGGAATCGCTAAGAAAATTTCCTTTTTCTGTGCCTCTTTCGCCATTGGTCGCTGAATTTTAGGCTGGCCTGCCTACATTAGAGGTTCACGGTAAGAATGATATGTTCCCAGCAAGTGAAACAAGGTTGTGCAATACCTAAACGTTTCTTCTAGACTGACTGTACTCTGACAGACATGTCGTTGATAAGAAGCTTAAGGTCTTATGCGATGCAGCATATTTAGCATATTAATCCGTCACGAATTTCATTAACACCAACGTAGGTACCATCACCTCTCACGACAACCATATTCAACTCCATCTGTACCAATTATGCTTTCCGGAACGCGAAAACAACTGTTGGAATGACTATGCGAATAACAGCAAATCGGCACCGTGAAAGGTCTAAAGGTCGACGAGTGAGCAACGACGTAAAAGGATTGTTGGAGTGTACGAAAGAGAATTTCGTCGATAATTAGGGGGACAGGGGAGAAACACGTGCTCCAGATTACTGGCAGGGTGGTCGTGTCGAGGCTGGTGTGCTAACAAACTAGTCTATCGTAGCTCACCCCAACGCTCCATTATAACCGATATCGTCACCAGTACACCTGCATATACACCAGGAAGCTGTGATCGATAACTGCTGAGGAATTGGACGTATCTTTGGCAATCTCGCTTACAGCCACTGTTCTATTTCTATGACTCTACGCATATTTTTCCATATTTTTCCTTCTTCGATGGAACGGAGTGGATGAAAGAGCGTTATCAACGAGAGATGAGCGTTGCTGAAGAACAGGATATTAGCAATGCGATGATTTAAGAATATTCCAGAAGCTTTCCTCTTTTCAATGTAGATGTTCGAACAAGATTTGTTCAATGCCAAAAATTCTTCGCGTTGATCTCTTATCATATCGGAAGAACCTTTCATCGGGCGTCAAAGTCGAAGGTAAGACGTTGGAATATATATACGCAGGATGGTATCGATGACGATGCCTGACGCGATAAGGTGTATTCTTATCTCCGGTATCCAGATAATTAAATTTGGCTCCAACCGCGTCACCGGGTGAATAGAGATTATCGACCGGTTGGCTCATGCCTCTGCACACGGAGTCGAGACCGACACTTGTTACTAGTTAATTACTATCCTCTTTCGAACCAACGTCACCGATCTGTTTACACCAAGAAGTTCTTACTACGAGTATCGTTGATTAAAATATTTACGTGTTTAGGAAAAGAACAGATTTCAAACAGATTCTCCTTTTCTTCCTCGAAGAAATCCTACTGTACAACGAGGAGCAATTTCACGGCGAGTTACTGGTTGGAAAATTGAAGAAAAGCGTCGAGTAATGCGAGGTCACGAAACCCAGTACAGAAGAAAAATGGCGCGCGTGCCGACTTATATTTAGAAAATCCAAACCCCATATGAAATCCTGCAGCGCACCGTTTCGATGCTCGTGTTTTGTACGTGCTCTAAACAAAGATACTCTACTTCTCGAGCGATACAAAAATATCCTACGCGAGAAAATTGTTCCGAGTAATATCAAAAATAAAGGAAAAAGAAAGTTAAAAATTTCGGATGGATCAAGTTGAGAAAGCAATTGCGTCTACCCAAAGTCTAGCGTAGCGAAGAAGAGCCAAACTGACATTGCTCGAGCAGCGAGGAATATTGAAAATCGTTTGAAAACAATTCAAACACGAGATCTATGTTTATACTCGTCGCTTTGCCCGAATTTATGACGTAATTCAGAAAGTTTCGACGAAGAGCGTTGCTCCAATATCCCGAACACTTGTCCACCGGATTCCTGTGAGGGCGCACGCGTAATACCGGAACAGACGATGATCTATACCCGACCAGCTTTGCACCTGTCACTTCTTACAGCAACGATAATTCGGAATCGTTCGATTCCGAATCGCTTATCCGTTCTATAGCACGCGTCCATCGTCGAAACTCCATCCTGAAACGGAGAATTCGTTTAAAAAGGAACATAACTCGAACGCTGAACGAGTGCCGGGATTATGAGTCTGATACATAATTGAGGGTGCACGTAGCCGAGGGTAAATTCGCGGAGGAAGATTGAAAGGAGTAAAAAGCGAGGCGTATCGATCAAGCCAAGTTCTCAATGGACAGTTTCATTATCGTCTTAACAACGATCATTGCTGCCTCAAAGTTACCCAACGAAGCTGCAATGAGTCTGACTAGAATAATACTAGAATAATACCTCTGTTCAGTGTCTTTTGCGCGAGATCTTTCTAAATCCGAGTCCACTGAAGCTACTCTACGTACCTTTCGGTTACGTCACTTTGTTTCTCTAGATATCGCTACGTCTAAGGCTATGACATAGACTTTGCGTTCAATCGATTCTACGATAATGCAACGGATTCGGGAACGACCAAGACACTCGAGGTTATCCGCTATCGAAAGAAATTTCCCTCGAGGATTTCGTGCAGTTAAGAATTTTCTGAAGGAAACTCTAGAAGCATCCGGGGAAACCGTAGAAACAAGGTAGCCAGGATGCGAAGGAACGAACGAGAGACATGTCTCCCCCTTCCTCCATGGAAGAGGAGGAACGTGTCGAAGATTGGGCGCAGGATCGGTTATGGTGAACTGTAGTTTCTCAGGTGAATCAATCGAAGGCAGACGAAAGCGTAGGTGTTGTGCCACGGCGGCCACGTTTTGCTTCTAGTGTTCGGGACACTATCGTTCGCCTACGTTCCGTAGAATGCCAGGCTTCGGCTCGATACTCGTTATTGTACTTACGATTCCAGCCTCGTCAGCCACCTCGATATGACGCACATTTTTTTCGAGTCATCCCGCGATCGAGATACACTCGTTTCTGTCTAACTGTCTGTCTGCGTGTTTCTTTCTCTCGGTTGCGGCAGCGATGGTTGAATCGTCGAAGCACACACTCGGAGGAACGAGCACCGGAAGGAAGAAAAAACAGAAGAAGAAATAGACGGACAAAATTCAGATATCGTGTGCCAGATAAAGTGTACGTGAGAGAGAGAGAGAGAGAGAGAGTCCGGTGGAGACTCTTGAGGAGAGGAAGAACGAGGTCGAGATGGAAACCGACGGATAACGTTGTCGGAGGGAAGCTTGCGGAAACGAGAAGAAAACGGACCGTGGGTCTAGTTACGAGTTACGTTTTCCCTTTGGTCTGGAAAACAGGAAACACCGGACGTGGAGAGCTTCGAAGGCCCTGCCGAAAGCGAAGCCGACTCACTTCGTACTCTCCTGCGGGTCGAGCTATTTCCAGCATCGATCCGTTTCGCGGAGAAGAAACATGCGCGTACAACGACGCCCACCGCCGCCCCCGACGCCCCTTAACGCCGTCCTCCCCCCACTTCTGTGCCCCTTCTTCCTCTTTTCCTAACCACCCTTCGCTAGTGATAGCCTTAAAACGCGGACGCGGACGCGAATGTGGTCGCGAACACGTCGCGACTCCACTTCGCGATCGATTCTACCTGTTCCTAATAAACTTCCACCTTTCTTTGGAGTCCTTCTGAACGATCGAACGATGCGAGCTGCTTTCCCAGATCTATGGAAATTTTATTCGAAAGCTTACGTTTCTTCGTAAATTTCTTAACGTTTCTGATCGTAGACTCTCTTACTTATTCACAGGCAACGGTTTCATCGTTAGTACCGACAGTTCGTCTTTTTTACCTAGATCTCTCAGAACCTTATTTGTATTCGTAAACTTCCCAGACGCGCTAGTTCTTTTCTCTCCAATCGTGACCTTTCCTTGTTTTTACATCATTATACTCGTGGTACTTATGGTCGTGAGGCTTGCGCTGAGAACAATTTCGATTATGAATTCTCGGATCTCCGCTTGTTAATTGAAAATATTCAAAGTGTGCCGAGGCCATCACTAGCCGCCTTTCTCCACTTCGCGTTGTCGTGTTGCCCTTTCAGGATGACAAGCCACCTTTCTTTCGATATCAGACGAACAAAAGTGGAATGCTTTCTATAATAAAGGACGGGAAATATCGATGCTTTAGAATAGACTTACGGTGTACACCGCTGACTCCGATGGCGATGGTTCTCACGTCCCGGAGATAAGGTGAGACAACTGTGGATCAGGATGGGACACTGGCAGTAAGGAGCTTCGAGCACTCTTTCAGGGATATTCAAAATGGAAACAATGCGTTCGTGGTACACAGGGATGAATCCTGTACAGTCAGTTTTATTGCTGGAATCGAATAGGATCTCTGCAATTCGTAAAGTCGCGAGCTGTCTGAAAAGGGTTGCAAACGTTCATCGTCGATATCGAAAATGCACCGGCGTTATTTTCTGTTTGTTTTCTTATTGTGCGTTGGGATTTTAAAACGAAAACTTACTACGCAGTAATAACTTTCAATTATTTTCTTCTTTTCTTCGCCTTTTCGTCCCATTCTTATTCGACCGATCGCTCCTTTTCCTAATTAAACTCTTATTCTACGCGTGTCTTCGCTGTCATCGATTTCTGAAAAAAGGTCCAACGATCTTAGCATCAAGCGGCGAGGGAGAGTCAATCGATACTATCGAAAACGATAATCGATCAAGCTGTGAAGTTGACAAGCGACCTTAGAAATATTACAGTAACTTTTATTTAACGGAATATATAACAGAATATGGAGAAAACTGGAAGGGGTGAATCAGTGGCGACACTCTCTGCTTTTTGCAACATCGACAAATATCTCACTCGGATTTGGGATTGAAATCTCGCGATTGTATATATATATATATGTGTGTGTGTGTGTGTGTGTGTATGTATACATATCTGTGTATACATATATGTATACATCTGTGTGTGTATATATATATACATTTATTTATTTATATTTATACCACGATAATTTTTACTCTGTCAGCTATTTACATAATACCTTTGAAAAACAACAACCTGACCGCGAATGAATTCAATCCCATGGCGTATGCTGCTCCAAATGAAACACATCTATCGTATCGTTTCTTTCTTTTCTTCTTCCACTCAAAATATTAATGACCGTTTTCAAATAACCAGCTTCTTTCGTGAAGTTCTTTTTCTTTTCTCTTCTTCTCACGAATTGTCGGTCCATTACATCCTCTACTCGTAATCTATCTAAACCATACAATACATAGTTACCACGTGTTTGAGCTAATTTTAGTCTTTTCTTCTTTTACAATTTTTTTTTTAATGTATCGTGATTAGGCGCTGCGTGCATTACCTTCGCGTCTCGTTATTGCTAATTAAACCGCACGTCATTTGGTTCTTCGTGCTTTATTTTAATATCAGACGAATACGAATCATTAATGAGAACCAATCTCACTGAACAATGCTTCCGATTCCCTATTCCTGTGTCCATAAACGTTGGCAATTCCGTGCATTCCGCTCTATCGTTCCACGGTCGACGTTCCTGCGTCATCGTAAACGATCTACACAACGACTCGATTAATCTAACACATCACAGACTTCTAAACATTATGACCCTACGATACCGACTTTTGAATAATTACTAAACACATTTTTCGTAAAGGAAAATTTCGAGATTCTTCGGAAGATAGTGAGACATTTGTTCGAAAAAGAAAAACAGGGAAAAGTAAGAAAAAAGAATGAAAAGAAAAGTATAAAAGGGAATAAAACGTTTCGAACTTCAGTTCTTTCAGTTTCGTACATTCACGATCTCGAGAAGGAAAAACGGCTGGATAAAACAATAGGCATAAAAATAGCTACCTTGAGAAAGTTAACAACAGTGGTCGATTTTTGATATTCGGTTTTCCTTCGATTCTCACGATACATGTTGTGTATATACCATACGTATATACAAAGCGTTTGCACCTATACATACAGATTTCCTCTTTGAAGTTGTATGTTTATTTTACATAAAATCAATAGATTGTCGAGAAAATACTCGCAGCAACGGTAATAAGTATACACACTTCAAACAGGCATCATTCGAGATCACACTCTGTACATCGTTAACTCATTACCTAGGGAATTCCTAATAATTTTCGGGAATAACGCATAAAGACACCGTACTCGAGCAGTTCATAGATCCAGCTAAAAAAAAAAGAAAAATAAAGAAGAAGAAAGGCTGTCGTCGAGTATTTTGATTGCCCACTTAAAAAATATAATCGTGTACTGACCTTCGTTCGTATCATCTAAACTCACATGTCTTAATCGCTCAAGAAAAAGAGTATGGGTGATGTGATGACAACGAGAATAATAAAAATAATAATTATAACAATAACAATAATAATAATAATAATATTAATAATATTAATAATAATAATAATAGTAATAATAAAAGTAAGAATATTAATATTAGTAGTAGTAGTAATAGTAGTAGTAATAATAATAATATAATAATAATAATAGTAATAATGATAATAATAATAATAATAATAATAGTAATAATGATAATAATAATAACAACAATAAGGATAAGACTAAGATGAAGAATAAAAATAAGAATAAGAATAAGCATAAGAATAAGAATAATAATAATAACGGTAATAACTTCTTATTCATCTTCTCTTTTTTTCTATACAAGTGCACAAATATTTACAGAATCAATATAATGACAGATACGAAGGTGCCGTTGAGCGTGTTTCCTATCTTCCTTTTTCATTTTGCTCTCTGCCTCTCTTTGTTTTGCCTCCTATATTTCCTTCTTATTTTATGCGTCTGTTCTAAATGAAACTGCCAGTTCCTACTAACAGAGACTGCGGACGAATATTTTGGCACATTTCAGTTCTCGTGTCCTTTTCAACACGCGGTCTGATTACTTGGCACAATACTTCGACCATCGTGCGTAATTTCCTAACTTAATTTTTAAATAGTGGACTAAAAAGGTAGCAATTTGTTATCTGTTTTTCGCGTTTCTCTCATCGGAAACATTTTTCCACTGCTAGCTGAGTTTACGACATCGAAATTAAACTACTCTGGAGAAATTTCCATTCTGAACTAAAAAAAACGAACGATCATTAATCGCGATTCCTATTTATTCTCGCTTGAATCTCCTTTTTTTTATATCCTTCTTCTCTTTGGAGTCACGAAACCATGTTTCACTTTAGCGAGGATCTTCGACACGAAGAACACCTTGCATTATTGCTAGTCGCATAAAGAGAATGTATGTGGTTGGTGAATACATGATTGATATGAGGTTCGATGTCGGACAAGAAAAAAGAAAAGTTTAACGGTCGCTCGAAGACAAAAATAAAAAAAGAATCCTAGGGCTTGTCTCTTTCCAAAGTATCTTAAAAATTTGTTTACGTTGGTTCACACACGAGCCTAAATCTATATCGTATTAACGAGGTCTACTTGGATTAGAAGTTATGATTCTTTTCTCTAAACAAACACGAGAGAGTGCCTAGGGCGAACGATGAAACGTTTATGAGTTTCGTCTTCTCCAAATTACTAGTTCACACGAAATTACGGATACGAGGAAACGTGGTTTACGTTAATTGTTAACAACTTGTACAGTCGCGCGAAATATTTTTGACTTAAAAAACTCTACAGTAGGGATATATCTCCCTATGTAGGATTACCGTGAAAATTGTGACAGTGCGAGACGAACGCGAGAAGTCTTTCGATTCTTTGCGAGTGAAAAGGCTGCTGCAGTCCAAGATTTTCCTGATTTTGGTTTTCTTCGCGACTTGGTGTATTCTTGAAAAATCTGGTGATTTCTGAAAGGAGGACGATCTCTTTCAAGATTTACACATCTTTGGGAAACGTTATACATAGTATCTTATGCAAAGTGGTAGCGATTTTTCTTCGGGGCATCTCGTGATACAAATTATGCAGAATGAAACCCTTAGAAAAGTATAGTGTTGCTGGTGCGCTGAAAAACAAGCGCCACGCCAGTCGGTCAAAGGATTTCTCAAGATTCGACTCTAGAAACGAAGATGCCGATGTTCGCGTTGCAATTTATTTTGTATGGTGCTAGAGCTTGGGAGTCGAGGAACGAAAAATCACAACAAGACGCTCTCTAAAATGCTTGTTGACGACGATCTTCGAATATCAGATGGCACCAATTACGACACGGAAGACTACACCAAACCAGCGGTACTTAGAGTACGATAGCCTGGCAAGGAGTTTAATTACGCGCACGTACGAAACGTAAAATTGTATAACAGGCACCAGTAAAAGAACCAGTTCTTGGAAGTAATTCCGGTCAGACTTTAAAGCCGATTACTGGCCTTTCACTACTCATTACAGCGAAATCTGGCTTGGCGTTTCGAAAGCCTTACTCCGTTGTTTATTGAACCCAAGATGCAGGTACCCATTGAGGCTCCCTCTCTAGCGAATTGATTTCCGTCAGCAATTGATTGTACGCTCGATCTGTATCCGTATTTATGATGATCATGTCGAATAGATGACCGTATTTGTCCTCCATTTCCCGCGCTTTCTCTATAATGTCCTTCAGTTCCTCTTCTTTGAAGCTTTCGTTATTCTTGATCCTCTTTTGCCGAAGTTTCTCTAAGCTCGGTGGCGCCACGAGCACTACGTAAGGTTTCAAGTCCGAATTTCGAAGAATCTTCAGGCTTTGCGGATGGAGATTAAGAACACAGATTTTACCGGAATTTACAACAGATCGTATAGCCTCTACAGAGGTGCCATAATAGGCTTTCTCATATTCGCCATGTTCGACGAACTTCCGACAGAGAATATCAGACTCGAATTGAGAACGAGAAATGAAATGATAGTCTTGTCCATCTACTTCGGAATCCTTCCTGGGACGACTCGTATCTAAAAGAACCAGTATCGCAGCTTGCTGTATATCATTATCATCGGAAAAGAAAAAAATGATTCGTATATTAAAACTTTCAAAGACTCACGAGGAATTGCCGCTGCAAAACGTTCGCTATCTTGCATCAGCCTCTGCCTGAGCTCGTGTCGTCCAATATTTGGTGGCCCTATTAGTACTATTGGTCTTTTGTGATTCGCCCTCGGATAGTACAACGCGACTTCCTCATACGTAAGCACCTCCTCGCTGTCGTAATCTAAGAAATGTAAATGTTTGATTAGCAAACAACAGGTGAATGTACTAAGGTACCTTCCATAATCTTTTCCATATGTACCGTCGATGGCAGTCGTTGCATAATGTGGATACCCGTCATCATTGTAATTCGCTCCGAACTTATTTCGTTTCTTTTTCTTTGGATTTTTTCTAGCGCATAATAACGTACTCGATTTCTTGGAACCGCGTACGGTGGATTTGTCGCCCGCAATTGTCTGCTTCATGGACTCTCGCCTACATAAAATCGATAGGATCAAACAATGTTTAAAAGAAGTTCACAAATAACAGAGGCAATCAACATACTGGTGCTGGAAAGCTTTGCTAGGTATCAAACCAGCCAGAGTTTGATCCTCTTCGCCCTCTCGATACGCCTGCCACCAGTTAGGATCTTCTTGAGAGATGACGTGCAACACATCCCCCTTTTGAAAACTGACACCCAACTCTCGACAAGGAATATAAGGATCTTCTTCCGGGTCATAGTCGAAATGGGCTCGTATGTGCTGTATCTAAGTATAAGGTATTAAGGAATTAGGTCAACACCACACTACCCTTATTTATATTCCCTGTTAATACAACAATCAATTTCAATACCTGGTTTGTATCTTCCCTTCTATTCGACAAATTGTTCCTATGACTCGTGGGTGCCGGGAGTACGAGGAAAGTTAGGCTGCCTTGCATACCAGACAAGATATCGCACACCTCATTCACGCTCTTACCGCGCATTTCCACGCCGTTCACTTCGAGAACTTCATCACCTTCGTGTAGCAATCCGGATTTGTCTGCAGCACCTCCTCGTACAACACGACCTTTAAAGATAATTAAAGATATCAGTCATAAAATTCGGTGGAATATCATCAGTTCACTATTATTCTTGAAGAATTCACTACCTATTATAACAGCATCGCCTTCATTTTTAACCGTAGCACCTAAAGGTTCGTTAGTCTTCTCGATTCTGATAATTTTTATATTGTCTACCACCCGAGACCCTCTCCAGCTAGAAGTCGGACTAGGAGGACCGCTCGGTGACGAAGATGAGGGACTTTGTTTTCTTTGTAATCCTTCGACGTACGAAATGATAGAATCGTGAGCGAGCAGCAGTGCTTCCATATCGTAGTTCGTCAAAATTCCGGTCAACTCCTCCACGGCAGCAATCGTTTCCGCTCCGCCGACACCTGTTGCCGTCGACGAGGACTGCCATTTCTCCAGAATGTCCACACACTGAAATATTCGCAACACGCAACAAAGGCTGTATACTTGATGGTACAATTAGGATTCTTAAAATTTCAACAACAGATAAGTTACATACGTCTCGAGTTAAACTGGAAGCGTCCTCGGCGTGATGTTTCAAAACCTTGTTGGATCTTAAGCGATTTCTAAGGGCATGATGGGTGGCGAGTGCAGATGCGAACCGACTTTGCACCAAAAGCGTTCGCACTGCTTCCAGTTCAGCTTCCACACCCGGTCCCGAGATGCCTAGAGCACCGGAAATATTGCGCAACTGAAGCTGTAGCCTCTCCAACGTCGCGACGACCTCTCCATACGCTGAAATATGCAACAGACGTCAATCGAGAAGATTCTTCAAAAGTTTCACCCGTAAGGCAACGTTGCTTTCCGTCGTGAGTTTATTACTATGAAAAATGGTAAATGACCGGCTAATAGCTTTCTTCAAAGAAACATATACGACTCACTGATTACACGACAACGACCAACATCGTTGATTTATTAAGTCATCGAAACAGCGAATGCAAAGCACATGGGTGGCCGTGTATCGTTTGAAGAAGTCTGAAGAAGGCTGGATTAAAAAGGGAACCGACGAGGAATTATCGTAGCATAAATAGGGGCCTAATGGCCTACGACGAGTGTCGTTAGTGCGCCATCCAGTGAAGTGGCCCTCGAACAGACGTATTTCTCGAGGGAAAATGCGACTTACTGAGGGGCCTGGGAGGCTCCTCGACTTCTTGCGCTGCGCTCACGGTAACGTGCGTTGCGCGTCCAACGGTTGTCACCTCATCTTGGGCGTACGCCGGATTTTCTTGACCCGAGAGACTGGTAGCATGGCTCTCCAACGCCTGGAGCTTTCTCGAGCCGCGCAGTGATCTATTGAGTATCTCTTGTCTCTCCTCCTCATCCTTCCTTTTCCGCAGTTGCTCCTACAATCAAATCATTCGTTTAATTCTATTCTCCTCCATCCAAGTTGAAACGAGATTCAACGATTTTGTGAAAACCCTGCAAACATTCGATTGAATTACATATGTAAAGAAAAGCGACACGTTGTTTGTTCTCACGATGACGTCGAACATTATTGAGATGGAATCAGTAACGTTATCTTTGCGTTCGATTCAATCCTAATCGATCTTCGGACAAATTTAATTGCCTTACCTCGTTCGTCATACGACGTAGTTTGGTGTAATTTAGGAAACGTTCGTAAATACGGTGTTGTGTAACATTGAACATCGAGAATGAAGAAAAGGTGGGACATTTATATATGGGACATGTATTCCGGAGTCCCGGAGTACTATATTGAAATCGTGCCTTTGCGGTTGCCTTATCAATTATTCCTCGACCCGGCTGTATCCTCAGAGTAATTTTAGCTGGGACAAGCCACGATTCATGCAGGACCTACCTCGTGTAGGCTGACCTTCCGAGCAACCGTTTTTCTCCTAACAATGATACATTTTTAACAACACAGACGCTGAGAGGCAGCTGAAGTATCCATGAAACAGAGAACATTCTATCTAACATCAAGCAATTATTCTAACTCGATCTTGACACCATCAGCAAATGGACGTTGGCATCGATGATGGCACAAGCCAGTGAAATGTGATTTGCGCGAAAATTATTTGCTTAACCCTTTGCACTCGACGATTTTTTGGCTAAAGAAGAGTAGGAGTTCGAAGATTTTCTGCTACAAAGCTGACGATATTTTTTTGAGCAGTAAATAAGAAATCGTATAGTAACTAATACGCAGAATTATTTGATTTCGATACCTCATACACTGTTATATTATTTTAAATTTGATATATTAATTAATATGGAGCTTCGAAATTTTATCAAATGGCGACTAAAGGGCGCGTCTCGAGTGCAAAGGGTTAAAATAGCGATGGAATCGTGCAGATGAATGGACACGAGTACTGCATCGTTGTCTCGCAAACATTTGCTCCAAAGCGAAAATCTCAGCGGCTCGACTGCAAGTTGCTGGGCTCGGGTTACAATCGCTGTGGTATCAGCGAGTTCTACGCTCGTTTGGCGATCAGTGATCAACGCCCACCGAGTGATAAACTGCGTCGCTGACGCAAAAATCATTCCAGAAACGATCCATTTATGTAACGATCCAGCCATGTCTATGGCGCATTATTGCCTCGAGCAAAAATACTTGGGCGAAGCCCTGTTTACTCTCGCGGTGCACGCGTATGGCTTCCCGAACGTCAGCTCTTGACTATTCGTTGGATTTCTTGTAATTCTGGTAGCAAAAGCTCACTAGAAAATCGAGTAAACATCGTCACGCTGGGTCCCAGCTTAAGTCGATCCAAATCTCTACCACGTAGTCTTCAATGGCCGTGGCTACGTGGCCCAAAGTTAACGCAGAGCTAACTATCTGTGCCTGAAAAACAAGGCTATTAGCGGTGATAAAAATAGGATTCCACGCTGTTTAATAACATCCAAGGTTTCTTACGATAATTCCCAATTTCAACAACAGGCAAACATCAAAATGGTGTAATATTTTATCCAACGTTGAAATGTCTAACTCGAATATATACCAGAAAATCTTATTCATACATCCATATACAGTGAATTACTTCAAATCGTTATTATTATCCCATGATAATTTCCAAATCTTTATCAACGAAAACGTGTATTATATCGAACAAAACTACATGACAAGATAACCTAATCTGCGCGGTAAAAGAATACCAACCGTGCAAAATGGACGACTGAAGTCAACTGAAGGATAAAAATGGATGACAACGCAGGTCAAATATGAGCCACCTTCGTCGGCTACATGACCGCTAAACTCGAGATTAAATTTTAATCTTCACCTGCTTTTTATCCGCCTACCGATCGCATCAAAAATCGAGGCGGATAGATGAGAAAAGAGGAGCAAGTTTCTCAACGGAGACCGCTCGTTTCTAGGAAGGAAGAATCGTAGGACAGCGAGGGCTGGAATTCTCTCGAGTCACAGCGAATATAATATCGTCGAAATTACGGGAGGATGGCTTGTTATCGTTCAGCGGCACGAATGTTCCCGGTTCGGAGACGTGGCATTCGAGTATCTGGTTTTTAACGAGCGGGAGAGAGGTGGAAGAAAAAATCCAGCTTCCCAGTAAAGAGGCAGGAAAGCAAAGACCGAGGTCAGGATAGGGAAAAAGGGCGGGGAAAAGAAAGAGGGAGAACGACGAACTGCCTGACTCAACCATAGACTATACACCTATCGAAACTTACTCGTAACGTTACACTCGAGCCGTGTAATCTTAGACTATTGTGCGTGCGGGGTTCTTTACATTCCAGACCACACTTGACTTAACGTGGAGAAGACGAGGAGGGAATTTTATAAGCCAAACATTGTCGGCGTCGAGACGCAGCTCTTCTACCATTTCTCATCCAAATTAGACAACTTAACCGCTTTTAACTTTTCCACGGATACCACGATTCTATATCACACTTCTATTTATCACGAATACCTTTTTTATTTGTTAAATCACGACATGCATTTATTGGTTAAATTTTATTTCCTCTTATTTCCCTTTTCTTTTTGAGGTTAGTTATCATAATGACGTAATAAAACTATAGCGAACTGTAAAACTGCAGCGAACCGTGGAACAATAAATGGCGTGAAATAGGAAAAAAGTTACGAAGGCAATCAAAGCGAACTCTATTCGATAATCTAAATTAATTTTATCTAAAATTTTTATCGAGATTGAATGCTCTTTTATAGAAATTACGATATCGATTAATTTTTTTGAATTTCTTTCGCCTTTTGTAGTTGATTTGATTAACGTAGTGCGATTGTACGACGGTTAATTTGGTAGAATCGCGCAAGGTTACGAGAACAGTGGCGCAATAGGTGGCGCGAAATAGGAAACACGAAGAGTATAAAAGCAATCGAAGCGGACTGTGTTCGATAACCATTGTGTCCAGGGCCCTCGTAATTTCCTGTTAGAACGTAGACAGCCGTGGTACGTCCCCTTGAACAACGATTCAACGTTCGCTGCCTTTACATCGTTACACAACGCTAAATTATTCATGCAGAATACCACGCGTTTCCCGCGTCCGATACTTTTCGCGCACACCCACCGAAATGCCTCTCAGCCAACGTTCCAATTATTCTTTGTCGACACGTTTAATATGCAAAATCACGTGACTCTTGGTCAACAACGAGGATTCCATTGGAACGCGAAACAATTAAACGATACGCGAGTTATTTGTATAGTAACTCGAGGCGAGATACGATTTCCTCGAAGGCCTTTAACAAATTCGAAGTAGGTGACTCGATACGATACCCGGACAATTTGCTCGATTAAATTTATCCGTCGCTTTCATAATTCGTAAATAATAAAAGAACGTTGAATTCAAACGTAGGTCTAACATCCATCGCTAATTCCGCGTTGAATTATTCACCGATTTCTATCGCGCGAAACGTTGAGGTATTCGAAGCAGAAACGAGCAAAGATGTAAGCGCGATATCTGTCGAAAGGAGGCGGTCGAACGAGACGAACGAGAAAGGTGCTTTTCGAAGAAGAAAAAACAAAGGAGAGAAAAAATGGTAAAAAAAAAGGAAAAGGCTCGCCGTACCTGGTATTTCCTGATGGAATGCAGTTGTTGTTGCGTAGGCTCGGCGTTTGCGTTATCGGTGCTCTCCACATTATTGTTCTGCGTGGACAAACGTAGGTTATCTTTCGGCGGTCTGGCAGGTGCCCTCTTTTGATCTCTCGGAGGAATGGCAGGTTTCACCCCGTTCAGACCGGCCTAGAAATCCGTTTCAAACAAAACACAGCTCGCATTAAAGTATCCACGTCAGAGGTCGCCGCAAATGCGACTAACCAAACTTTTCCACGGTTCCCTCGTATTTTCTCCGTATTATTTCCTCGTCTTGTTCTCTATTACAATAGTTTCCCGTTCGCGTTTCGAAACGAAGTCTATTGCGAGTCCTTTGAACATGTGTTCTTTCTTGACTACGCGGAAGCATAGAGTGTATCGTTTAGGTGAGAAAAGCGAAGAGATGCGAGAAAGAAAAGGAGGAACAGCCAGGGCACGTGCACTACGAGGTGTACCAGCTATGACTAGGCAAGGTGTTCACAATGGGTTTGTCTACTTTGGCATGCTCGTCAACTCTAAGCGTACGTTCTGCATGCACTGCAATCGCTCATTCGTCGCGCGAACACGGTCGATGCTCTCGCGACTTTTATACGTTGCGATTGGAACCTTAACCTCACCGGTGAGGACGCGCTCGTTTTCTGCGTATCTTCATTCGACGGCCACGAACAAGCGTGGCGCTGTAATCGCGTAACACGTGTATTAATAATTATCAATGTTGTTAAACTATCAAGGTGTATAATTTATGATTATTTAAACCTACTAAATTCGCTCCTAACGATATACCCGGAACGATTAAACAGTGGGACATGTAAACACGACACTAGGCGTACTCGTACTAAACAGTTAAGTAAATCTAATAGGGTAAAAACATATTACAAATAGCCATTGCCAATGAATTTTGTTACGAAGATATAAACAACGTATTAGGTTATGTCATCGCGACGATGTATTAATTGTAAAATTTTACAGACACGAGAACATTAATGTGTTCGTTTCGACGATGAGAGATGCAGAAAGATCAAAGCAAAGTTTACCTGATGCTCGCCAAGATCGCCGAGGTGCTCGTACAAGTTGTACGTACGTTTCTTCGTGACATCCGTGGACGGTTTCGTCGCGTTCGGCATTC
>NW_016917158.1:93080-133971 GCF_001483705.2 Eufriesea mexicana
CATTCCCTGCTTCGACTCGTGTAAATCAGAGTCGCGTTGCTCGATTCGGCCTTCTTTGGGAGGCGTTCGCCACGAGTCTGATCGCGAAAGTAAATTCGAATCGGACCGCCATTGCACAGGAACGACGATATCGAGGCGAACATCGGACAATTCCGACTCGCTCTTCGACGCGTCTTGTTTCGCTCGCATTCGCAAGGAGTTGCAATCGTCTAGAAGCCTAGACCGCTTGTATTCGAGAGACAATCGCGAATTGGTCTGGTTCTGCGTATTGGGAGAGTCGTCGAACGCGAGGAATTCTTCGTCGCTCTCATTTCTCCAAGACTTGGAACTCTCGAAGTCGTACGAGCGACACTTATCGCGGGAAAATTCGCGCAACGAATTGCGACAATTTTGATCGGTTTCTCGCACGAACGATAAACGTTTCGGAGTGCTTTGGACGATTTTGCACGGTTCCGATTCGTCGGTAAACGGATCGTCGTGGAAGAAATGCGCAGAGAGATGGCCTCTCTCTTCGACGTTTTCTTCGAATCGATTCGGGAAAACGATGGTGCAAGGACTCTTGGTAGAAAAGTCGGACGTTAGATCGCAGGAGAAACGTACTTGAAGATTCTTGCGGGCGAGCAGATTCTCCGCAGAGGCAGAGCACTCGCGAGGGGACATCGAGAAGGAGCTACCGTTCGGAAGGACAATCCCTTCCTTATCGGCGGAGAAATTCGGCGACGGCGAGACGAAGATGGAGCTTCGGGACTGGTGGTTGTTAGAGCAAGATAGAAACGCGTTAGAGCAATTGTCAGAGGAGTCGTGGGTGGCGGTGCTGGTAGCGGAAGCGTGAAGAAGCGTGCTTTTGCGTGGTTGCTGTCGTGACTCGTGGTGCACGATAGAGAAGAAGCTGTCGAAAAGCAAACTCTTGACTTTAGACCTTACCTTCTTGGAGGAGTCGTGTTTTCTGTCTAGCGTACGGGATGACCTAGCAACTACGTTCTCCGTAGCGGTTTCGTCGCCGCTCGGTAGCGTCGTGAAGCTACTAAGATCGTGCGAGTGAACGCAGGGAGAGGCTACGATCGTGGTGCTCGTTGTGCACACGCTCCCGTCGTCCCCTACCACCCCGGCTACCACGCTATTGTTATCCCTGCCAACAGTCCCGTTACGCTCCCGTTTCGGCTCTAGGGTGTTGTGCTTGCTGTTGCCGGGAGTCCTGTTCGGCGGTGGATAGACAGGGTGGCACTTGGTTACGGGGACGAAATCGGGTGGACAGTCGACGGCCACCTCGCGGTAGGTTTTGCCGCCGACCACCAGAAAGCTACGATCCACGTGCTCGAGATCGGTCGACGCGTCGCTCCTCAGGGTCGAGTAGCCACTGGAGATCTGTTGGTGCCTCTTCTTCTTGGGTCGCTGCCTCGAGGACGAGGAGAGGCTACTGCCGGACTCTATACCCACTAGGTCGTCGCTCGATCCGTGACGTATCAGCTCTTCCACGTCCAGGCTTCTCGTCTTCGCCTTCTGCTTCGACCTGTCGTCCATCTGTCGCCTGGACTTGGTATTCTTCCCGCATTTGCTCGACGGAGTAGTAGCTTCCGACTTGAGCAATTCGGTTGCACGCTGATGTTGATGCTGATGCTGATGTTGGTGTTGATGTTGATCCTTGGAACGAGGCGGGGACACGCGCTCCTGCTCTCGGGGGATCCTGGGGATCGTGCACTGCTCGTCGATCAGCCTGGTCAGATCGGACACCTCGTCGGATCTCATCAAGAGTCCTTGCAAGTCTTGAAGATCGGCGAGTCCGTACGCCGGATTGTCAAACGACGTGGTGTCCCTGGTTCGAGTGAACAGAGGCGCCACTTTGATCTCCGGAACCACCGGTCTACATGGAGAACCGAGATCTATTCTCCTGGCGTCGTAAGTGGGCGAGTTTTTCTCGCGATTTTTCGCGTGTCTCAACACCAGACTACTGTCCAATGGAGCAGTGCTGTCCGATCTCCCGGAGGAGCTTCTCGGACTGGCAGAGTCGTCGCTGCAAGTCTTCAGCATGGTCGGGTAGTCTTCTTTCGCGAAAGGATAATCCTCCTCGACGTCGAGGTCTACACTGGACTCCTTCTGTCCGCTAGTGTCCTCGTTCACGCCCTCGTCCTCCTCGTCTTCCTCGAAATCCTTGAAGGGACTCTTGAAGTCCGGCGAGCCCAGAGTAGACGGACTTCGGTTTCTATACTTGTCGTTATCCGCCTCTTTACCGGCGTCTTTCTTCTCTCTGTCGCACTCGTCCTCGTCCTCGAGGTTCTCCGACTCGATCTTCAGCTCGATCTTGAGCATCGGCGGCTGACCGTTCCGAATGCACGGCCTGCCGGTCGCATCGGTGACGTCCGTGGAATCGACGGACGACACGATTCTAACGTGGCGATCGTCGGCGTTGTTGATGCGTTGCGGTGATTTAAGGGTGTCGTTGTTTTTAAGGTTTAGGGAGAGGTCGAGGTCGCTAGCGCTACGGGGACCACGAAGCTCGTTCCGATAATCGGACGAGCAGTTCTTTACCTTGTTGGGGTAGGCCTTCTGTAGAAGGGTGTCGGGCACGTCGACTGGTAATTCCCGGTGAGGCCCTAGCCCGCCAGGGGCCCACATCTCATCGGGACCCAGTCCCTCCTGCGGCTTCTTCGCGTCCCGCGAGCTGCTGTTGTTGTTCTCCTGCAGCTGCTGCTGCTGCTGCTGCTGTTGCTGTTGCGAGTGTATGTCCGTCACGCCACTGCCGCTACGCCTTCGGGACCTGCCGACACACGGATAACAAAACGGTCACTTTTTTAACGATTTTCGATGCCACTTCAGTGCACCACCACCCCCTTCTTCCTCTTTCTTTTCTTTTTACCCTGCTGTACACTCTTTTTCGTCCCGCTTCTTCGCGAGTCAGGAACGCTGTTCTCTCTATTCATCAGCGTCCCACTCGCGCTACTTACGGAACAAAGTGGCGCAGTACCGCTTGGAACACCGTCCCCGAGAAGTGGTTGACACGAATTTACACCGGACTCGATGTCGATCTTTTGTACTTTGCGACTTGGCTAATGCCGCTACGTAAGAAGCGTTCCAATTTATGCTCACCCGTCCACGCGTGTTCCAAGCTGCGTATCGTACGCGAAACGCTGGGTGTAAAGGACGCGAGAATTAGTACAAGAGTGAAAGAGAGAGATAAAAAGGGAGGAGAAGAATACACGGTGTGTTTGGGTGTAAAGAGAAAGAAAAGGGAGAGCAAATACCGGGGTATACCTGGGCGTGTTGTTTAGCAACGAGAAATACCTCGGGGTAGCAACGGGGCAAAGCAAATTACTGGAAAAGCGGTGCCCCGATCAACTTTTATGGGAACGCGCTTCATCCACGTACGGAACGGGGCTGTATGTAAACTACGGAAGAAAGGAATTAACCGAGAGAGAAGATAACGAGTTGCCCGAACGCGTTTCTTGCACGCGATCGAGGTCAACTGAAATTACTGCCACTTACCGGCGTATAATGATAATTTAAACCTAAAATCCACACCTTCTCCTTGCAACCCAACTCCCTCTGCCGATACATCTTGCGGTACATCTCGAGACAGACGAGCTTCGTGTCTAAACCTTTCTAAACCTCCGTTCGACGTAATTGCCACCTCATCGTCCTTTCGTTTTCCTTCGCGACGTCGATCTGGTGAACGACACGAGGAATCAACGCGTCACACGATTAACGTCCATCTCGTCGAAATAAAAGCAGCAAGATCGCACGTTTTCTCGACCGCCGTTTCACCATGTGAACGTTAAAGGAGGCCTTTGGAAAAAACCGACGCCAAAGGCATTATAAAAAGATGAAACTTGCGGACGGTACTGGCGCGTGTCGAACCTGCGCGAAAAGGATCTCCGTAAAAGTGGAAATTTACGCGACACTGGCTCTGGGGCGAGGGAAGTTCCTTTCAATTTCACCCCCTTGTACACGTAATACATGATAATTACAAAGCCCACTCGCTGACCGTGTATATTCCGCGAGTTCCGCCACGATCCTCCGGATATATTGACATTTACAACGGACGACGCCGTCACCTTCACGTAACGCTGTATCCGATTCGAAACAACAGCTATACACGCTCATACAACCGAGTATTCGAACGTTTATACGCGTAGATACGAAAATAATTCAACTGTCGCATAGCATTTGCGATACGATTATCATGAACACGTAGTATGGGTGAATCATGCGAACACTGTACGAGTAATGCACAAAATCAGTGCAAAGTATCGCTAATACAACGTTTTAATATCGCACTGATTCGTCCTAAGACGATTTCCCACTTAACTCACTAACGCCACCACGGTCTACATCTCCAACGCGTATATTATCGTTATTTCCTAATTTCACCGATATTTCTTCTTATTGTACATACTACGTCGTTCCAAATATCTCAATTATGCTGGAATACTTTTCTACGCCATTTCCCCTGATGCTAGGCTTCATCGAAATTCGGAAATGCGCGATACACGAAGGAAATTCGGCTGCCGACACTGAGAACGGTCAATGGGAATCATAAGAGCGAAAAAGAGAGAATAAGAATTTGCAAGCGAGCTTAGAAAATTCGCGAGAATGTTCTCCCACCGTGGTGGCCTGGCATTCGTGCCTCAGCTATTACCGGTCGAATGAGAACGGCGTGAATAACGCGTTAGAAATTTCAGCCGAATATCGAGTAGGCACGCGGCCATTCGATCGGCCTCTCGATTGTTCGGCCGTTGCAATTACAGCCACTTCGCCGCGATTCCTGGCCGACTGAATTTCCTCCTGTTCCACGATTCCACTGTTCCTACGATCCCGAAAGTCTTTGAAATCGGACCTTAACCTCTCTTCGTCCCTTCCACGCCGGTTATTACCGCGCCTCCGCCCGTTTTCACGCTGCCGAGACCAACGGAATTTCACCTTCCGTTCGCAGAACTTTGCTCGTTTATTCGACATCGGGGAAGAACGCGAAAGAGAAGAGTAGTTTGTTTAACGATACTTCCGTCCTCCAATTTCCTCCCTCGGTGAGTCTCTTGAAACAAATTTCTCTACCTTCCATCCCTTTTCGGTTCCGCCATTTAAACCTCGTTATTCTTTGCGCAGTTTTCCAAGCACCGGCTTGTTAACTTCTCGCGTTGAGATATCAAGTGGAGCTCGGTGACAACGGAATACCGCAATTATTGCGACACTGTACAAAGGAATATCGCCTAACCGTTAACAGCCGCGAGAGAACCGACAGAGCTGCGTGGTTTAACGAGATCTCGTTTCCCGGGCTAGCCCTTCAGCCGAACGGAAGGGTAAGTAGGTAGGAACGAATTCGAGGAACACGATCGCGAAACAGGGGATTGAATACGATTTTTTCCCTTCTTTCTTTTGCCTCTTTTCTCGCCGTGGATCCAGTTACAAGGGCAACGGAAGGGAGCAAAGAACAAGAGGCGCGACGGCATTGCGCTCGTACCTAAGTGGCGGCCACGTGAATTCACGGGCTGCACCGTGGAGAACCGAGACAATAACGGCAGGACAAAAGCGACAGAAAACGCGCACGCAATACCCTGGTGAGCCATGTGCGCGCCGCAGTCGTACGTAAACGAGTTCACGTGCTTTCTCCGTGCCTCTTTTCAAAGGACCGTTCCAAGGAAATCGCTCCTCGACTGTCCGCCTGCGTCTGCTATACCCGATCGAACTGCGTCGTCTCCACCCTTGCAAATTCTTTGCAAATCCCTTCGTGTCTCATTCACTACGAAAAAGTAATATTCGACTAGGTCTACGACGAGAACGGTGTTTACGGTTGCACAGGTGACTACCCAGACTACAACTGAATGCCAGCCGATGTAACACAGGGCGTTACGCGGTCTATCATCGTAGGAAACGGTGGATTTTTCCGAGATGGCGATTCATCATACCGTACACAGAGAGTGTATCGCGTTACGGTTGATCAAGGACGCTTTAAGAAGGAGCAAGGGACGACGATGGAGGACTACGATCGAACGTGCTCTGGTAGACGGAACGACAAAAAGATAAAAACGTATTGGGTGACACATAGTGTGTACGGAGCGTGTACGTGCATCTATCTACGTGGCTACTTGGCGATGGGAAACTCGACCAGCTCTCTCTACGGCTCCGTCTAAAGCAGGAAAACACGATATCTAGGCTAGTCGGTGGCTACGCTTTTAATAGGGATTACTCTTAAAAGGGAACACACGAGCACACTAGTCGATTCGACGGGGTACTTCCAGGAAAAACGATCGAAGCTTCACTTCTCTTCCCGATCTGCGCCATTTTCTCGCACTCGTTTCTCGCGGAAACGACGTATCCCCGATAATTCTACGTGATACCGCGAAATAGGGTGAACCGTAATAGTTTTGGCAGAAACTTGCCTGTCCTGTAAGAACACTCGGGTTACTCATCGAGATACGGATAATTCTCGAAAAAGGCCGGCTTTTGGAGTATACTTAGGGCCTTTTATCCTAAAGGGAGGCATGGTTTTCGTCTGGGACCGTTCCACGAAGTACCCCGTCATCCGAGAGGTTCAAAGCTGGACAGACCTAATCGCGTTGCGCCTCTTCAGCACCCGAACTCTCTTCGGCCGTCTTCTTCTTGCAAGGAATTCGCTAAAACCGTTCCATCTTGCCTTACGACTTGGCTCCGAGACCTCCGACCTAACCGCGTCTACGGAAAAGCTAGACGACTCCATTCCCTTCGTATCTCGGGACCCCGAGTCGACGGAGGTCCTTGAAAATTGACGGTGCTCGTTAACCCGCAAAAGCCAGGCCGCTTAATCGCGGCGCCGCGATGGCGGTCGTTCGAACGAGGGATCGAAGAAAAGCCAAGAGATCCGAACGATACCACCAATCTCCCGTGAAATCTTCCCTCGTGTAGGCAACCGGCGATGCACAATATTCGCAACGCCTTTCCCGTTTACGAGCATGCTCGTGGAAGTGAGTAAAAGCAGGAACTCGCGGCGTTCGATCGCCGAAGAAACGACCGGTTCGTTCGCGTGCATTCGGAGCGGAAGTTTTTCCAACGTGGGAAGCTTCTCTCGGCGTGGAATTCCGACTGGCAGGGAAAAATCGGAATGCCAAACGTCATCGGCCGTACGCGTTGCATGCGCCGAGTATTCCACGCGATCGCTGAAATGCGGCCCTGGCTTAACGATACCTGCGGAGGCGGCCAGGTAACCAGGGCTGCAGAAACCCACTATCGAGCGTTGTCCCAGACTTTTCCCACCGATTACCCAATCCTCTCTCTTTGGTCCCCGAAGGAATGTCTCACGGAAGAACCGCGATTTCTCCGGGAATTCCACGGATCGTTCCGCGGTGTCAAAGTTTAAGCGCCATTCCAGTGCGCAGGCTTAGAAGCTCGTTCGACTAGAACGACGAATTATACCTACCTCTCTGCGGGTACCGTTGCCCGTCTATTCATACTCGTTAACGACGGGCTTCGCAAATACCTAGTACTCGTATTTTCGCAGTAACGGCCAGACGAACGTCGTACAAATGGGCATTATCGCATGCCTGAACCTTTTACGACTTCGACACGCTGACCTAGAGTGTGTCCGTGGCGATCCACTTTTAGGCAAAACCACGCGAAATCCACGGTGTTGTCTGTGCGCGATACTCGCGAGGTCGAATCTATCGCAGGATGCTTCATAGACACCTTTTTAACTTCCGGCGAACGAGGTTGGAAATAAAGGGGAAACGATCGGTTTCACGGTGCGCTCGCCGTTTCTTCGAATTAATTTCCATACAAAGAGGAACCTGAACAAGCTCGGCGACGCAGAGTGGGATTAACGAACGGCTTTACGGGCGAACAGCGAAATCGCTTTAAAACCGAGGCTGAGCAATAAAAGCGAGCCGCGTGGAAATAAGAAAGGTGTGCGCGCACGACGACGATAGGTGGTAGAGTAGAGTGGAAAGACCGCGCGAAGAGCAGTCAACGACGTTGGAACCTACCAGTGTAGCGTTTTGAGGATTCTCATGGCGTGGCTTCTCAACGATTCGTCCTTCGTTCAAACCTCATGGACGGACGACTCTCGCAGCTCGCGGTGTGCCCAACTAACGAACGAGCTAAGAATCTCAATGGCTCGCTATAATCTCGAGACCTTCCATTTTCCTCCTTTCCTCTCCCTAACTCCTCTTCTCTCATCCGTCCACTTTCATTCTCTCCTACGATTCCTTCCTCTTCTTCCTCTTCTTCGCGATCGTTCCTCTGGTAGGTCTATCACCTCCCTGTTCCCGCCCTTTGCAACATTCCCACCGCCCTCGGTTCGCACTCCACGCACAGATATTTCACCTCGTAGATCAGCTTGCCTATCCAGACCCCTCTCCACGTCGACCCGCACCGACCACTCTTTGCTCCGGTTACGCACTGTCGGCGAAACACCCAACGATCCGCGAGAGCACTCGACGACTACGATACCTCTCTGACAATTAACAGTCCGGTGATCCAAGCAGACCGGGATCCTCGGAGAAAGGGTATATCACACGGTGGACGCCGCCGCGTCCATGTTCGTCGCGGCGCGAGGGACACGGGTGAGAAAGAAACGAGACGCGGAACGAAGAGCGGGCGAAGGAAGAAAGAAGGAGAAGCACGCGTGGCACGAAGAAGCGCAGACTCGCTGCTGGCCGGCGAAGGTGTATGCACCTTTTGAAGGCTGCATGCAGCACCGCGGCACCACAGCAGCACCAGCACCAGCAGCAGCAGCACCAGCAGCAGCAGCAGCAGCAGCAGCAACAGCAGCGGCCACGAGGAAGGAGGAGGAGGAAGAGGAGGAGGAGAAGAAGGAGGAAGAGGCGGAGGAGGAGGCGGCAGAGCGCACTATATCGTATGGAGAACGCTCGTACCGGTTTTGGCCCGCCGCCGGACAGGTATTCCCGACTCCGTTAACCGCTTTAATTGCGCCCGGCTCATATCATCCGAGGGGGAAAACCGACGCTTTTCGTTACCCTCTCTCCGACTCGCACACCACCCTTGCCCGTTCTCTCCCTTCGGGCAACGATTAAGGAACTCGATCGTACGCGCTGTAAATTCGCATTCGCCAGTCGCGTCTCGATCCTCCACTTTCTCCGTGTGCTCCTCTTCGATGCTGCACCCAACTGCGCGTACCACGCTACCAAGGTCGAAGCCTCTGGATTTTCACCTCTCTTCTCTCGCTGTTTCGCATAGATGGCTCCTACAGACTCGAACAACGGTGTCCGACGACAGTGGTGACCGGAAATTCTCGGTTGAACGAAGAAAGAGAGACGAGAAAAGGGAGAAAGAGAAAGAGAGAGAGAGAGAGAGAGAGAGAGAGAAAGAGAGAGAAGGAGAGAGAGTATGAGAGAGGGGAAAGGAAACCAAGTACGATGTCCGACGAACGCCTGTCCAGTTTCACCGAGAACCGGAATCTTTCGTGCTGGGAAGTTTTTCGACCAACGATCGATGGTCCCCGCTGTCTGGAATCCGACACGAGTGGTACTCCGGCTTTCTTCGTGCGAGCACGATTCTCCTACCAAGATGATCGCGGATTGAGGACCGATCGGGAGCCGTACGGCACCATGGAACCACCGCGGAAATGCACTGCTCCGTTCACCGAAAGTCGCGGACGGGTTCGCGTGTTTCAAGGTCGACTATGGTCCCTAGACTGGCTGCGCCCGGTGATCGAAAGGGGCGGTAAATATCCGAGTACACGAGACGTGACACAATATCATGGAAGAACGCACGAGGAACGCTGGCATCCCTCCAGCTTCGAACTGACGTGAGTTTGTTGGCTTCGCTTTACTCCGACCGAGGCAAGCCGGTGTCCCCTTCTCTGGCTCTCTCTCTCTCTCTCTCTCTTTCTCTCTCTCTCCCTCTGCTTCTTACTCTCTTCATCGGCCTCTCTCCGTCTCTCTTTGTCTTTCCTTCCCCGCCTCCCTCAACCTCTTTACCATTCCCTCAACGTCACCTCTCCCGCCCTTCCTCCTCGTCCGGTCACCACCACTTTTCAGCTGCGCGTTCCTACCTTGCCTCCCTCCAACCTGCCTCTTTCATATCCCCCCGACGGTCCCCCAAGCGTCGTTTCTCACTTTTTCCAAAGCGACCGTGCCATGGCTACTCTCTCCTTTCTTCTTTCCACCGAGTCTTCTTTATATACCGTACGCCTTTCTTCGTCTCCGCTTCGTCTCCGCTTCGTCTCCGCTTCGTCTTCCACCCTTTCCTTCCCGCCCGATGCCGCGCTCTTTGTTCGTCCCACGAAATTCCGGCTCGCCTTTTATTTTTTCCATTCTCCTCTCTCTCACTCCTTCTCCGCTCGCTCTTCCCTCGCGAAAACGCCAGAGACACGGTAGGACGGACCTTTATCGCCGGATAGTTCCACGGAATCGTGCAATCAACTCGATGATATCGCTTTTCCCACCTGTTTCCCTTATCATCCTCCTCGCTGTCCACCTTTCGCTCGTTTCAAAATTCCCGCGCGACTCGCAGCACGCCCCCTTCCCAGCCTCGTGACGCGTAGATAAGGACGGAATGCACCGATAGCGCGAGAATCCTTTTCCCCGGGCTGCTAATCGCCCGTCGTAATTGACTAGCTTCTCGGTATTTCCCTCCTTCGCCGACTTTTCGTCGTAAATTCCACTTTCCCCCGGCCATTCCCCTCCTTCCCGCCATTTTCCGTTTACCGCGTTATCACCTTTCCTCGCAAACAGGGCCGTTCGCAGGCCGCTCTTCTTCCTCTTCTTCGTCTGGCTACAGACGTCTTCTCTCTCTCTCCCACTCGAGCACTCCCAGTCCGCCTCCGTCTCGCTCTCCCTTTCTCCTTCTCGCTCGGTGTCGTCGCTCCTGCGTTCCGGAGATCACGTAGCCTAGCATTGAAGTCTCTCGGTCCTCGCGCCAGCTCGCGCACGGCCAGAAACGCGTCCGAGGAACTTTGTCTCTGTCTCGACTTCACTCCCGAGCTACTCGCGAACTACTCGCGATATTCCCGAATTTGTCATCGGGAACGCAAGAAAATTCCCGGTCGATTTTCAGTAGCTATACTCGGTGAGCAGAGAGAAGATTCTCGTAGCCTAGTTTCCGATCTTTACTCCGATACGTATGGGCTTATTCCATCGACGATGCTTTTGATTCATTCGAAATTAAAATGGGGCTCGGAGAGACTGACATATTTGGATGATAAAGACTACGATTTAACCGGTGGTGTTCATAAAATGGTCGCCGAAGCAGCTTCCCAATTGGTCGGGTGTTATTCGCGGTGACAAAGGGAATAGAGAATGGCATCGGACAACGAGAGACAAGTCTCCCTGAGTGTTTTGGTCCACTGCACCGGAAGACAGGGCTTTTGCATTCGGTTTTCAGGGGAAGATCGACGACAAATGGGAGGAAAAATAGGAGGAAAAATGGGAAAAATGTGGAAAGACCGGGAAAGGAAGAGTGCAGGTTCGCGGAGAGATCGTGGACAGGAAATGCATAACTGCGAGACGTTCGAATCGCGACCTACTATCCTACTCGGAAAGGATCGGATGCTCTTCGACGTTTCACTTCCGATTTGGCAGTCTATTTTTCAGCGATTTTTTAGAATTTAAAGATCGCACATAGCTCGTCCCACTTTGCTCGATCGCACTAAACGCGTGGCCTCAGCTTTCAAGAGCGTCCGGCAGGATTTTCCGCACGCAGGCGTCCATTTTAATCGCGCAGCTCGATTATACAACCGCGATGCGATGGTTCTCGCGTGGCAGCTAGGCGATCTTTACGTAATCGGCTCGTTACCGGACAAAGCATTCGGTTTCCACCGCGTTCCACGCCGTTTTCCGACCGTTACGTGAATTTCGAACATTCGACCAGCTCGCCAGCCTCGATCGATGGATTTCCACGCGAACACGCGCGCGAATTAACTCGACCGCATCATTACGAAACGATTGCGTAACCGACGCGTAGAAAAACGCAGTTGCGAGGCCGAATTGGGATGAGCGATAACGCAGCCGCGCGTAATTACTCGCGGAATTAACACGAAATTCCTGTCCGTCCTCGATGCACACCTGAAACTCCGGTTTCCACCTATGAAATCCCGGCGAGAACACAATAAGGCTGTCGAAGCTCTCCAATCCGAGCGCTCAGACCGACCGAGGATTAACGCTAAAGCTATCGATCTCTAATGCCCACTCCGGGTATAGTACACTCGGGTGATGTAAATTAAAATGCTCTGACGGAAATAAATAACGAACACGTGACATAAGACACACGAAATTTCGAATAGGGCAGGATATTTTCATTCCGTACTCGTTTAACGATCACAAATGCTTCCTAGCCGATTCTCTGACAAAACTGCAACCGCTAAGCCATCGATCTGCGATGCCTACTTCGAGTACAGTACACTCGGATCGTGTCAATTAAAATTCTCTAACAGAAGTAAATAACGAGCACGGGACGTAACACGCGCGAAATTTCGATTACGACAGGATATTCCGATATTTTCGTTCCACACTCTGGCCGATTCTCTGAGAAAACTGCAACCGCTGGAGGCAACGATTGCCCGAGACAAGAGACACGAGGGGAACATCGGTGCACGATGTACGCTCGTTTATGAACGACATGTCTTACCGGGCTGCAACGGAGAAAGCCGCAGCGACTAATCGCTGGATTTCAGCCATCGTGTAACACGTGTACACGAGCACCGAGCCACGAGATTCGCTTTGGTATTTCACGAAGAAAACAATGCCTTCGCCGATGTCCCGCGGGCTGATTCCCAACGAAACCAGATCCCAGTTACAGAAATCGCCGGCCGAAAGTCTTCCAGGCTTTCCTTTATTTTCCGCCCTTGAGTGGCCAGTCTGCGAGCCAGACTTCCTCCCCGTTGTCCCTGGCTATTCGACGGTTTACAAGGGACAATGAGAGAACGGAGGAGAGGAAGACAGCTCCTTTAGTTCCGGCTACTCGAGAAATCATCTCCGAGAAGAAAACTCTTTCATTCGAAACGGACGAACAAGACTTACCCGCTGTATTTTCACTTTCCAGGTTCTGCCCTCTGAAGCAAAATTCCATTTTCTTCGAGACGTTGGATTTCTCTTTATCCATCTTTCATGACAAACACGTCGATCGTACATTTCGCAGTCGAGTTAAACGAATAGGAGAGATTCCTCTGAAATCCTGGCGGAAACTAGCGTTTATCCTTAAAACTATGGAGATCATCTTACTCGATTAACGATCGCACTGCGATTTAATTGCGAGCAATTACTCGTTGAGGTCTCGTTTCATTCTGGCTAACTTATACACCTATTCTATCCAGGATAGGATTGGATAAAAATTTCTGAAATTCCTCGAATTTCGTGCACGCTGAAACGCGTGAAATAGAACTATGATCGCATGATGAGTATAGCTAGTAACTAAAAAGGCGGCCGGAATAGTGACAATCGTGTAAGCATGTTCAATCGCAGGGGCACTACTAAACTAGTTATATCTTCGGCAATTTTCAATATTTTTTCTTAAAAAAAAATAAGTCGCATGATGAGCATAGTTAGTAACTAAAAAGGCGGCCGGAATAGTGGCAATCGTGTAAGCATGTTCAATCGCAGGGGCACTACTAAACTAGCTATATCATTGGCAATTTTCAATATTTTTTCTTAAAAAAAATATCGAATACTCCTTAAATATAGATTAAAACCATGCCATAAATCCCGATACAATGTCTTCATGGTTCCTTAAAAAAAAAAATCCCCAAAAGCACCTAGGAAATTTATTACAAATCTAGAACACACCTTAAACGCTTTATCTGATATAGTCCTCGCAATACCTAATCTATAAATTCCTATTTGTCAACTCTTCCTTATTAACGAAGAAACGTCATTATCATCGGATTAACTGAATCATCTGGATCTCTCGAAGTCGTTTCGAAATCGTTCTAAAAAGCAGTAATTACACCGAGAAATTCTCTTCGTTACTATACCCAGGATTTCAATTACTCGGTTAATAGTCGGACAATTAAGCTCGCGGTTATAGATTAAATCCCAGACTGCACGATCGAGTGTCACAGGATGAGCGGCACATTTTCGAGCGAGTATCGAGCGGAAAAGTAAAGAAAACGCGAAGAAAAACCGCGGATGAAACATTGTGATAATGGGACAAAGGAACGACAATGGTGATCAAATTTATCCACGATATCGCGAAGATATCTCGGACTGCAGTCGACTCGAGGTAAACGAACGTTGCTCGCGCAAAAGCCGAACAAAGTGGTCGACCGATCGAATTTCCTCGCAGGAAACAGCGTTCCCGAAGAGACGAGCCTTTCGGGACTGGTTTTCCCTCGCACTAGCTATATCTGCCAGTCGTGAAAGAGCAAAGGACGCTCGGTCGATCATAGATAACCACCGGGTTCCTCGTTCACAGGCGAATTCCAGTCACTCGGCTCGGGGATCGCGATTGCGAGCCAACTGACGCAATCCAGAGACTTCCAGCCGAAGCTTCCGTGGTTCTAGCACACTTTCGATTCGCGGCGATCCTCGTCTCGAGACCTGTCCTCTTACGATTGGACGAGAATAGCCTGCTCGTATCGTGGGCACGAAACCTCGCGATAGCAGCTGGAGGCGCGTGAAAGAGAAAATTGGAATGACCGGAGCAGCGTATGCTCGCTTGCCCTTGGCACTATTCGCGTATTAGCAGAAGCTTCGGAAATAGACGTTCCCTTTCGGCTACCTCGTCCTCTTCACCGAAACTCGCGGATAACGAAAGCGGAACGCTGTGATCGGCCAGAAACGAGCGCGTTATTGTTCACGTGTCATGTTCGCGACGACGTCGAAGAGTGGAATCGGTTTAAAAGAGCCTCGCGATGTTCAACCTTACACGGTTGAACACGGTGACGAGGCACGCGAGGAATTCTACTAGCTCGAGACATTCCTTTACCTGCAAAAAACCGCCGGGATGCCCAATCTGTGAACGACGCAGAGCCAGCAGGCTCTGCAAGAGTCGCAAGTTATCCAGTTCACGTCGATCATCCTTGGTCTGGCCGCATGGCCGGGGTCCTGGCTCGGGAAAACGGGCGCCGAGCAGCCCCCTGATAAGCACCGGGTGAACAACCGCGTGAAAAACACCGGTGGACACGGGACGAAAATTGTTGACACGACACACGGCCGACGTGCAGCATGAGAACTGTGGCCTGGAATGTGCTTTATCGTTCTCGCCACCTGATATCGAACACTTATCTCGCTTCTCGTTCCTTCTGTGTGCATACGACCGACGTGCCTATCTTTCGCCTAAGCCTGTGTTCGTAGCCTCTTTAAACTCGCCTCTGCTTCAACAGCCGAGAGCGTCGCGAGAGCGTATTTTAAAAACCCTAAGCGAATCCACCCTGGCTTCCCCAAGTTTTCGGTGTCTATCGAGCTGTCGCGATAAGCGAGCAGTTTGCATACACGTGGCCAATCGGACAGCCTGTGTGCCTGGAACACGCGGTGCACACCTGACAGAACAAGCAGCCTGATCAATCGTGCACGCGATAGAGACCGAACCCCATCGATGAGTCAGCCGCGACGAATAAAAACCCATGGCGACCGATCGACCTCCTCTAGAATCGGGTACCATAAAAACGAACCGCGAAACGGGGACATGTCTCTATTCCAACGCGAGGAATCTTCGTTGATAGGCTTCGAGTTCCTTAGAGAGCGAAATTCGTGACGTGACTACCGGCGTCATCTCGATCCACAGGTATAGCTATAGTACGCGTGTCTCTTCGATTTTCCTGGAGCTCTATAGGCAGGGAAAATTCGTGTTTGCTCGAGGAACGAGGGCGAATTCGGGGCTCGTTGAGGGACGATAGGCTTCCGGTCGTCAGGTGCGCGCCCCTGCGATTCGACCGACAGGAAACGCAGGTGTACACGCGGTGGATGCACCCTACCTGGAGCTCCAGCTAACCCAAAGTGTCTACCGACTCCTAAAGCCTGTTCCACACCGCTTAGAGGGATCCTTTGACTTTACACGTTCAGCCCACCTCGGCCAACTCTATACGACCTCGTCCACAATGCCTGTTTCTCATAATTCCTGTTCGAATCTCGACTCATCTGTGCTACAAACTACTGGTCTTTCGGTTGGACGCGTTAACCGATCCCACGGAACAAATCGTGAAAGTTCTTTGCTTCCTATCTACAGTTTAGGGAATCGACTCGACGTTGAGAAATCGAGTAAGCCGATAAAATATATCTGTTTCGAAACACGGAAGATCAGGTGATAGGAAGCGTGAAACGCGCTTAAGGTTTCGCGTCTGGCGGTCAGAAATTCGGGGGACTCTGGGTTAGGGGAATATCACAATGACATCAGGTACGAGTAAACACTCGCAGGTAAGCAGTCGGCTTTCCTCGTAACTATTCTATTCAAAAGGCCGCACGGACATTATAAGGACGTATAACAGGCTCGAATCCTCGTGAATCACTTTGGGATCAGGCGAATCTTCCAATACCTAACAGAGCGTAGACGCAGTTAGCGGAACTTTCGTCGAAAACGATCGTAAAAACACGTTCTTTGGCTCGATCAGGTCCTCGAGAGTCGAACGCTAGGACCGACTGTACTAGTACCATCCAAGTATGAGTGAATCGCTGTTGGGATCAGGTGAATCTCCCATACTTGATAGAACCTAGCAGTTAGAGGAACTTTTGTCGAAAAGGATCAGACGTTCTTTGGCTCGATCAGATCCTCGAGTCTCGAACGTATGACTGAATCGCTGGAGACCGAGTAGGGGAATCGAAGGTCCGTCATCGACTACGCCGAATTCTTTTACGATTCTCTCTGCGACGACGATCGCAGTCGCAGCACGTACTCGCGCATACCTCCTCACGTCAGGGACGTTCGCCGCGGTTTAAAGATCTATGAACGGCGGAAATCCCGACGTGATTTCTCGTCGTCCGGTTCGCTCTGTGAACGACCAGACTCGGTACATTCGTTCCCGATTCGCCCTGCTACACCCTCCGTAATTCGTCATCTTGGGATTCGCGAATTGCCTCGGACACGAGGAAAATTGTGGCAGCCGAGCGTAAGGTGACCTAACCGACCCTAAACCCTAAACGTTGCCAATTTTCTCCGTGAAACTCCTCCTCGGGGAGTTTACGTGGCGACGATAAAGCGACGGACACCGTAATGAACTTTCAATTAGCATGGTCGTACGAACCTTGACAATAGGTCAGTGGCTCTCACGCGAACGTGAGCGGCATCGAAACGACCCGGGATTACGTCCGCTGCAAGTGGAATCGACGCGAATCGAATGAAAAAATGAAGCAAGAAGACTTCCAACGCACTCGACCCATTTCCTTCCAACGAGATTCCTTTCTGGAAGGTCGAGGAACGAAATCCTAGCGTTCCCAAGGAATCGGAGGCTCCGCATTGTCTGGGTCGCTTTTCGCCGAATCAATTCGCGAATCTTCTTACCGATATCGCGAGAATTTAATAGAAATTCGATCGACTTTCCACGGAAACATAATTGCTCCGTTCCTTTTCCACGTTTTTTAATCGATCCGAGCGCGAACCTCGAGCAGCCATGCCTGGCGACAGCGAAGAGCGCGGCAGGAATAGAGGACACGTGCAATTGCACGAAGAAAAGAAGAGGAAACGCGGATAAAATGCTCCATTTCCCAGGTGGTGCGTTGTTGCGGCTCATTATGGCCGAAGATTGGAAAGTATTGTGCGGTGTACAGGTCGTTTAAGTACCGTTCTCTAAGCCGTGGAATTCATCGACGGACGGGTTCCGTGACATTCGATTAATCGGTTTGATTAACGACCGTTAGTGTGTACGCGTACGACCTGCGAGCCCTCGATCGAAGATAAAGCTCCCATCAATGGCGTACATACACGTTCGTCTACCTTCATCCCAAGTGTCTCGACCCACTCTCTGAATCAACCGGACTGAAGCTGATCGTGTCAGCGAGCAGTGAAACTTCTCCGTAACCCGATTATGCACCGAGAGAGATCACGGTGTCCGACCAGGCGCGAGTTGCCAAGTTTCAGCGTTCTTGGCGATTCAATTAGCCAGGCTGATTATAGTCTGCACGTGACGCACACGTCGCCCGTATATCGATCAACGCGTATTAAGAGAGCACCCAAGAACCGATACGGTAACGACGCTCAGCGCCGTCTATTTACGGCCGCGTCGAGGACGGAGCGCGATGGACAGGATTATGCTTTCGACAGGAGGATCGAGGAATAAATCCCGCAGAGCTGGTAATTAAACTTCGAAGAGACACGCGAAAGCACTCGATTCCGAGTTCCCAAGTTGCCGGCTGAAGAGGCACCGGAACGAAAACGCCGCTTTAACGGTTCAAACCACTTTCCTGCAGCCCGTGAGAGAGTGCAGTGAACGAGCACTCGACGTGCACACCCTCGAGGAGCGCTGGTACTCGCTGCGTATCGGCGTGCACTGCGCATCGAAATACCGAGAGAAACTCTATGTCTTTACGACGCTGCCAGCCGCGAGAGTTTCGCGGATCGGTGCAAGATCCAGCGAGTCGATCGATGGAACGCGACGCGAATCACGATCGTTCCAGATCGATACGATTTATATTTTCACGGACGTTCTCGTCGCAACGGTGTCAATGGCGAGGGATCCTCGAACTCGCTCAGGCATTCCGAGGTGAATACGAGGTGTACACGCGCAAGTACGCGATAAGAAACCGCGTTATCTTTATCACTCGAGCAGATAATTCGGTGGAAATTGCAGGAAAAGAACATGGCCGTCTTGCTGGAACGAGCGTATGGCGCCAGTCGTCGTCTATCGGATGCAACGATTGCATTCTCGGCGAGAACAGGGAAAATCGAGGCGGGAAAGCCCGGCCTCGAGACATCCTCGGATGCATGGCGTAAAAGGCACACATGCGAGTTATATAGACGCCGATAACAGACGCGTACTCGTACTCGTGTCCCCGTGTCGCTCTATCGCGATCATCGATGCACGTTCGCGACACGATCAGGCTCTGTCCGTCAAATTCCTCCGTAACGCAACACCGATCACGGTCCAGCCTGTGTTACAAAGGAGACTCCTAATCGAGCGGACGATATCCAGATGCGATCGCGAGGAGCGCGTTTTCGCCGTTTCGAGCGGACTTTATCGACAGGCACAAGTGCATGTCACGGACATAAAGGTCACCGGGTGCAAGGAATTAATGGAGCTCGCGGAGAGGGGTCGAGTGTGTAATCCCACGCGGGCCAGGGATGATTAAAAAGGAATATCCTAGATCGGAATTTCGCGAGCGAACGCGGATCTTCGCGCGACGACGAAGAGAGAGGATAAAAGGCGTCGAATGACGCGCATAATACGAGTGGGAACAATAGGAGAGGCAGGCTTGCAGCGTCGATTCGACGATGCCAATGCCGTCATCCTCATTACCCGCCTCCGCCATTCCAGCCCCTTCTTCCTCCTTTCTCCCGTTCCTTCGCCACCATTTTTTCTTTCTCCCCTTTCGTGCGTCTCTCCTTGCCCGTTTCTGCGCGGCTTTTATTTTGAAAGCGGGATACGTGGTCGGAACAGGAAACGCCATGGGAGAGTGAGCAATCGGTATTCCATCCATGGCTGTGTCACGGAGAGCCTCCACGAAACGCTAGCGGCCACGAGAACCGGACCTAGCCTCGCCACTAGACCCTTCTAGCAACGGCGTTCGATTTTCGGCTCGCTACACTTGTTTGCCTTTCCCTCGTTAACGAAAGCCATGACTAATTTGCCGAATGACTAATTCCTAACCCTAAGTTGCAACCTTCCGGCTGAATTTCAAACGGGACCGTCATTTCCGACAAACTCCTCGCTGACCTGTCCTTCCAGCGTACTTGTAGAGCCTTTTATCCACGAGGAAAAATATCCGCGTGAATAGACAACGACTATTCGTCATTCTCAACCTTCATTATGCGCGTGTACAACGCGTACAACGTGTACCTGGAGTTTTATACTCGTAGAGAAGGGCGACGCCATGGATTCGTGGACCTAGTACTTCCCATCGATAACTTCCACGTTTCGCAAAGATGAAACGAGTTCGAAAAAGGTTGCGAGAAACAGGCTCACCAGGCAAAATAAGTAGATCGTGTCGAAAGTCTCAGATCTTGGGAAATCAAACGGTTAAAATTGGTCCTAGACATTTCTCGACCGAGTGGACGGATTGGCAAACGACGAAGGAAGGAAACGGGTGAGAAAGGCAGGTAACGTGTGACACGCGAGAAAGAAAAGGAGGAAGAAAAATGACAGCGGTCCGCTTATGGCGACGCGATGGAGCCTCGTCGCGCTGCGCCGTCAAATGCAAATCCGCTGCGGAGTGCGACGTGAAAAAATGTTATACGAGTAGGGACGAGTGCCGAGCGTGAACGTGGACGTCGATATCGATTTCGTGAGCGCAAATCGATATCCGTGGCTCGGTTAACGGACACCAGACCACGAACCGAAGACTCGGTCACGGGGTGCTTATCGTTGAGAAAGTCTTTCTTTTCCGCCGCGCAGACGGGGACAAGATTGCTCGAGGAACGAAAGCCGCGTCCACGTGTTTCTCGCATCGCGATCGGAATTAAATTCCCGCAAATCGAATCGGCACGTTGAGTTTCTCCGATCGCTCGCATCTTCCTAGCTCCCGAAGGCACGGTTCTACCAATCCCGAGTACGAGATTCCACGATGAAAAGGGGTAACGGAGATTCGACGATCAGAGATGAAATACCGAGGGAAATTCCTCGTGCAAAAGTTCACTCGTTCGCGAAGGATTCGAGTCGGAGCGCGAAAAGATGGCGGCGCGAGTGATCGGCCGATCGGTGGACTCGCTATTGTCAGCAGGCATGGCAAAAGGAAGGACGGTAGTTACATGGTTCGTATTCGGCCAGCGAGGCGTCAACATCCGTCCGGCTGATAAATGAGAGCTTTCGAAACAGGAAATTCGCGGCGCGGAAACGAGGGCCGCAATCTGTAGGGCTTTCAAAGGGTTTTAACCGAGAAAACGAGCAAGCCATCAGTCAGCGGGCGGAAAAGAAGTGGAACGGAGTCGGCTAGATCGCGATTCGTATCGAAAATCGAGCATATGCATACGCCGAAAAGGGAGAAACGCGTGATCCAGCAGCCCAGTTCTCGGGGACGACCTTAAAACCGGTGGCTCGTGTCGGCACGTTCAGCCAGAGAGGCGAAACCACTCGTTTCGAGCCATTCACGCTGTGTTCTCGTGTAAAAGTGGCCCGTGATGTCAATGGGCGCATTCATTCGCACCTGTACTCTTCCACAGCGACGTCTATGAATAACTCGAAGGTAATTTTCTTACGCGAATCTCTTCGTCTTCCACCAGAAGGTAATTTCCATACGATCTGGCCGTCTGGGATCCTTCGATACTTTTTCCCGAGCGCTAATTCCCGCAGTTCTGCCTGATAGACGTATATAGGTTCCATTCGATTAAGAGTTCGAGGGAAACCCCGCGGTGTACGCCAGTACTGGGACGAGAGTCGGACGCGACTCTGGTGCCGCCATTCGTTTCTACCGTTCGGCCGCAAGAAGACAACCGAAGGAAAAAGAAGGCTGGAGAGGAGACGATGAAAGAAAGAGCGAGAAAAGGAACGAAGACCAGAGGAATCCGAAGCCAACGCGGCAGCGTTTCCCAATCTTTCCTGGGCGACGCAATCTCGCGAAATATCGTCTTCCGATACGCCAACTTTGACAAAATACTGTTACATAATACCGGACGACGTTGTGCATCTACCACTTCGCCATTTGCACCTCGAGACGCGAATCGAGGCACGTCTCTGGCCTGTTTCTCGTGAAAGATATTCGAATGGAAGACATTCGGTAGAGACTGGTACTCTCGAGGAGTTGGAAAACGAAGAACCTAGGAAAGCGTATGCGTAGCATTAAAATTGCTGAAAGACTGCATGGTGCAACGTGGACAGGTTGGGAAACGCTGGGATAGAGCGAGGCGCTGCATCGCGAGGACTGGAAAACGCATTGTTTAGGCTGCACTTATACCAACGTATCGGTGGGTGTGTCACGAGCGTGAAATACCGGCGAAGTGACTATGGGGAGAGAGAGAAAGAGAGAGATGGGAGTCACTTTGCCGGCGCTCCAGCCACGTCGAAGATTACATTGGACCTGGTCTATTCGATCCGTAGAGTGCTGGCCTCTACTCGGCTTCATTGGCCCAGCTTTCTACAAATTCATTACTTTCGCGCTCCATGGACCACCGAGACCCATGGGACACGCGTTTGATCAAAAAGTTCGCACCTCGTTTCGGAAAAAGCAATCGCAACCGTGAGACCCACAGCAGACTGTCTCGAGACTTCCTAGGCTAGAGAAGCTTCTCAGCTTCCGATATCTCGCTCTCCGATATCAAACGAGAAAATGGATTATAAATTCGTGGAAGCAGCTGTTCGGCAAACGACGGGAATAAAATTGTCGGATGAAAGCGATTACTCATCCGACTACCTCGCTTCTCTTTTGATCTCTCGCAGCTTAATAAACGCGCACTCCGCGCTTGCGAAATGGACGCTGATATTGCATTACGTTATTCCGTTAGCATTATTATCCTTATTGCATTATAATTGCGGAGCTTCTGACTGCGCCACTGGGGGCCAGAAAATTCACTCGCGGCGTTCCTCCGCGTCGATTCATCTCCCTGCTCGTGACGCGGCCGCGAGATTCCATTAGAACGACCGGATCACGGCTCTACCTAGTCTACGCCTCTGCGCAGCTCGTTTCTCCCGATAACGGAGATTCCTGGTGCTCCGTTGCTCGCCAGCACGTTCACCGCGACATCTAACAGTCACCTGCGGAGTTCCCTTCGTAACCGGCAAGGTAACAGTTGCGTAGGTGCAGCTGCACGCGATGCAACTCGCAGAGAGGTGTACGCCTACGACTCGCCGCTGATTTCCTTTTCGCGCGGAACGTTCGCCACGGTGATCGTGGAAACCACGGTGACCTATAAAATTAAAGGGCACCGACGAACACCGAACCGAACCGAATCGTGTAACACCGTGTGAGCGATGCTGATAGACCGACAACGGTGCTAGACCAACCTAACCTGAGCTAACGCGACAGACGCAGAGGCAGATCTCTCGATCAGCCAAGTTCGGGGTCTCGTTGGGGAAGAAGCAAACCCATGCACCGATCGATACTCGATTTTCCTACTCACCTGCAAATGGGCTTCTGATCGTCGCGCTCATCCGGTGGGTTCAGGAAATTGCCGTCGTTCACCGCCGAAGACGTGGATCCTCGTGGCGACCTTGGGCCGCCCTCCAGCTCTCCGATCAGCACTTCTGTTTGACCATTTTGGAAAGGACTGCTGGCACGTCGTTCCCCGACTCTTCCGCCTTGCACCGGTGTCTGAAAAATGAATCACCGTTTCACCGTTGCGAACTACACACTCGCTCCAATAGCATTCCGCGCGCGTGTACCGTAGGAAATGGCTCGAAAATTTCAAGAATCGAGGAGAAAAGCTCCCGTTCCGTACCAAAGAAGCGAGTAATCGCAAGCAACGATGCTCCTGCTCATTTTCACGGAGTCCTCGCAACGCCGATTAATTATGCAGGAATGAATGACGAACAGCGAATAGCAATTCCGGGAAATGTTTACCTCGCACTCGACCAATCGCATGGACGCGTTTACATAATCGTCGCGAAGGAGAAACCATTTTTTACCAGCGAGATACAAAGATAGAAGCGGACAACGAGTCGTAATACTTTCAAGGATTGAAGAATATCGATGCCACATGCTTATTCCTCGTCGTACGCGATAGCCTCGCCTTCCTGATCGCGAACGTGCATATCTCGTTTTGCCATTCTTCTATCATTTCTAACGTGCACGAAAATCGCGAGAGACAGGCGTGGCTGTACTCACTAAAAGTTTGCTTTCCTCGGGACAAGTGAGCTGCTTCTCAGACGCGTCCTTTGCCTCCCGGATGTCCTTCGTGTCTTACCCTTAGGTATGGTACCGTTGCTGAGCTTGGTGGTGAAGGCATTCGTACTCGGTTCCCTGAAAAAGAATCGTAGATCAGGCCACCTTGGTCGACACACCAACGCCAAAACGAAAGCAACGACGGTATGCGCGGTTGCGTCGCAATGGGATATCAATCACGCCAATCGCAATTTCTCGCATCCGGCCTGTAATTGTACTTCCCATTGCGGCGCGCCGCGAGTTTTCGCGTTTCGCGCTCTACCGTGATGCTCGACCTCGTCGATACCGAGACGAATCGAATCGAAACCGTTAAGCTTTCGTCCCGAATAAAAGCGCCGTTGTCCGTGGCAAAAAGTTGCCATTGTACACGCAACGATGTTTCGAATCGCGATCAATCCGTATAAGGAGGGAAATAAAAGAGGGGAAACGAGCGCGATGGAAACGTGGAACAAAGAGCAGAAACTATTAACGCGAGGGGGCAGGAGAAATGGCAAGGATGAAATGCCACTTACTTGTCGGCAAGCGTCACGGTAATTTGGTTGCTCGTCACATTTTTACCCGCGCTGTCTCCGCTAGTGGACGCGACCGCCTCGTTGATCTGCACACACAGCAAACAGCAAACAATCAGCTCTGACTTGCCTCTGACGGACGACCGCTGTTTCTCGCGGAAACAAAGGGATTCCCGACGACACTTCCCGATCGATGAACTCTTTTTTTTTCTCTCTCTGTTCTTTCTATCTCTCGTCGCCCTTTCCTTGACACCCGGCACCGCGACCGCGCCAACGGGAACCAGGGAAAGTAAGGAAAACTCTAGCAACGGTTTTCGGGCCGCAACCTGTGGAATACACGGGAACAGCAGCGTACAACGCGAGCTGCACTCATCCAAGGCCGCGCATGATCGTGGCCACCACTCACTCCGCTCATTTACTTTGCATTCCACATATCATAAGCAAGCCCCGTGACGATTTCCCTGTCAGCCGACCGATTCGTTCGCGCGTCGTTTACGTTGGACAAGTGGAGTCGTTCCGAACGTCGTTCATTCGCGAATATGTCCCCGATTAGAACGTTCGATAGACGCCAGGCGTACATGCCAACGGAATAGGAACTAATTGTTTGAATACAATGGAGACAACACAACGACCGGCCACTTTATCTCGGCGCTGCTCACCGTGCACCGACACGGGAATCAGCTTTAATCGAGCCACCATCGATTAACCATTTATCCACATGATCGCTTCTCGAAGGCAGCCCTATTATCTTTCGGCCTATTTCTTTCGATTTCAGCCTTGCATCGAGAGAGACAGGCAGAGAGATGGCCATATGCGTAATAGCGCATTTCTACCGCGATATTACGTAAAAACGAGCTATCTTTCGGCGCGGTGAAAGGCATGCGCAATCTTCTTTCCGCGAAACTATCGAAACGTCCCAACTGTAAAAAAAAATTCCTGTGTAATTGCTAGCTGCTACGGCAAGACCTCTGCAATATATTTTCTTGCTACCGATTGGCTCGCAGTTCCCGTACATTCTGTCGCATTTTCACGTCGGCGGTTCCGCGATTCTGCTCCACAACCCATCTAGAGTTCTTATTTCTACAATTCTAGGATATTCTAAAAATTTCCGTCCTTTCCGAGGGCATCTTGTTTGTCCCGTTCTTTTCTATCGTTATTCCCTTTGCTGGTTTTTGGATCCTTTGCACTGGTCTTTTCATTCGGTACGATTCCATGTTTCATATCTTCCAAAGTTTCCTTGATATGTCGGGATTGATATATTCTCCGATATTCTCCGCCACTAATCCCGCGTGGACACCACCCACGGAAGTATCTGGAAACGAAAGGAAACGCCAGAGACGCCCATGATAGGTAGGTAATCGACAGGTTTCGGCGAAAGTGACCGCAAATGTCCACTGGCCACAGGGTGACGAATAGGATTGCCAGATGCAGGAATTTGGAGAATTTCGTCGAACGATTCTTGAACCTGGAATGACCGGTTGACGACCAAAGTTCCAACTGAGGTATCTTCGCAATCCAGTCGATTATTCCTCGATAAGTTGCGTAAAGGTGCACAGTAGCGCGATCCTCGGCGATTTCTAATCGTGAGCATCGTAGATGCGGCATCTTCGTGATCTTCTTAATATTAAGAGAACTTAAACAGACACAGCGGATGGTAGAAATACACAGAGAATGTTCATGGTTGGAGCATTTCAACGATCGAATTGACATCACTGACCTGACAAGACGGACCTCGTGGCCTCGGTTAGGGTCGCGCGAAGTTCGTGCTAACCTTAAGCTCAGTCCCTATCGAAAAACGCAGAACGCCGCACGTAGCCCTGCTACCCGCTACATCGTCATCATCATCACCATCGTCGGTGCCGCTATTCTACATCGCGAGGATACATGCTACTATACCTGCTGGTGCAGAATCGCCTGGATATCGCGCGGCTGAATCCTCCAGTGCGATGCCAGTCTCTGCAATCGTTCCTTTGCACGCCTGCAACAGAAACGTACTTTCCATTATCACGATCGGACGTGTCTTGCCGGGTGGAAGAAGGTTAAGAAACACTCGAGATGAATCGCCTAAAATTAGAAGCTTAATGCGGCTCATAAAACGTTCGCGTTGCAGGAAGTGCCACTGAACTTCGGCTAGGAGTAATGCCAACATTCCTCTCGGCGAACAAAGAGCGTGAAAGACGCGTTACTGAGATGCGTACAGGTATTTTAGGTTCCAACATCAAGCGACACAAGGTTTAATTACACGGAAGTATCGCGAATTTCCCTCGGTCGTTTCGATACAAACCTTTCATTCTCTCTCTCTCTCTCTCTCTCTCTCTCTCTCTCTCTCTCTCTCTCTCTCTCTCTCTCTGCGAATGTAATTACCTTTCGACGGCGATGACCCAAGCTTCTCGCACCCGACCAGCGTTGAACCCGTCCAGCTCTACTGTCAACAATTTCAAAGCGATTAGTCACGAGGACGATCCACCTTCTCTAGTTACTTCTACTTTCCCTAGCCTAGTTAGTTCCCTCTGCTCGCGTTTTTCCCGAAAACACCTCTTACGACGCGTGACCAACGAATCCCTGTTTCCCGATCAACACAAGTACCGTTTCCAAGGGGGACGTCGTCGTCCGGTTCCTCGTCGTCGATGAACTTGATGGTAGAGAGGTCGAAGTGCATCGCGACGTCCTCCGGCTGCTCGTCGATCGCCGGGAACTCGATCGACTTGGGCCCATCGTCGACCACGGACTCGTCGACGACGAACGTCTGTCCCTCGACTCCCGACCGCGACGAGCACCCGCACAGGAGCACCCTGCGTAAGAACCTCGACATCTTCTCAACGACCTACAGACCAATCCACGCTACTCCCGGCGGCTTTTCTCATGTCTTTCGACCCTGTACTCCCGTTCCAGCCACGTCGGGGCTGAGATCTCGCACGAAGAACCCGACGCGATCGTACTCCCGGAGTCCTGCGACCAGCCGAGGATCTGTCCTCGCGAAATTTCAGCCAACTGTCGCGCGCGAGGAGGCAGAAGAAGACGAAAGGCGTTGCGTTCGCCCGCACGTGTCGCCGTACCATAGAAAATAAACGCCTCACCAGGGCTGAGAATGGATGGCACCGCGAGCAGTACCGACCAAGAGGTTTATATTTGGAACCGCGCACTGGCATCGCCGGTAAAAATCAACGTGTGGACCACGTCGCGACGACGCGCAGTACGCCAATGCGAATTCGTGACAGTGCAAACGCTAGCCGGCCATTTTTATTTCCTCGACCGTTCGCCTCGACACTTCGGAGCGTCAAAACGACGTGGAACCGATGGTCTCGCGGAGTGAATGATAATACGGATTAGACTCGGTACACCTGCAAGCTACATCGGTCATTTCGCCAATGATTTTCCGGCGTTTTCGATGTCTCGAAAAATTACGTTTCTCTTGCAGCTTCGACAAATTGTGCACGTTTCGCGTCGTACAGCTCGTTCCTAGACCTACTCCCGCTCGCTCATCACGCGATCTTGTGACTTATGGGGAGGCTGGAGTCGCGGAGGAACAATCGCTGACCTATAAACGAATCGAGTCGACAGAATTTTCATCCTTTTTCGCGAATAATGCGATCACGTTGCCCAAATTATACGCGATTTACAAATCGCACGACGAGATAGCTACCTTCGGAAGATCAGGGCATCGAGCTAAATCGGGAAGTTAGGCCCGTGTTCGATGCCTAACTTATTAACTCGTCGAACCAAGTTGTTCCACGCGATTAACAGTGCATCAACACTGTCACGTCCTCTTCTCCCTTCTGCTCTCTCTCTCTCTCTCTCTTTCTCTCTCCGAAATAGCCACGATTAGAGGTGTCAAGGTGAAACATCGCTATCTCCGGAGATATCGACAACTGTCGAAGTTAGCTTGGAAACATTGCGACATTGTAATCGGTCGACCTATTATCTCGAGCTCGGCAGAAGGCAATCAACTTGAGTAGCGGGATCCACGCTAAGAATCGTGTGCTCGGGGGTGATACAGGCTCCGAAGCTAACGCGGGAATTTATCCACTCGGTGCACACGAACCCTCGTCTCGAGGCCGACGTATTCGCCAAGAAAATTCGCAACAATCCCTCTCCGCCAGCTATCTCCTCCCTTTTTCCAGCGAACTTGGCGCCAGGCCAGAACGTGTTTGAACGCCAGTCGACGATTCGGAGAAAGTGCAGCCTCTCCGTGTCCCGGCAAGGCAATTTTTCAAGGGCATGCGGCGCCATCCACGAGGCCACCGGTGCACTACTTGCCACTTCCTCTTCGTACCTTCCCCGAAACGCATCGCGAAGCCGACTTTCAAGAACGAGAGAGGTCGTTTTCTTGGAAAATTCGGTTAACGATCGTTTCGATCACCGGGGAATTTTAAACCGTGGAAACCTTCTCGCTTCAACGCCATTCGCGCGCTTCTTAGGCCTTCCCAGGGAGAGTATCGCGTCAGAAAAATCCGATTTCTTTTCACTGTTCCACTCGGGAAAGACACTTTCACGTCTCGAGAACGCAACGTGAAAATTCGAGATCGAGATCGAGATTCGCGGTCGTTATCACCGCACTTGCAGCTTCGAGCTGCTACAGCCTACGACTCGCGGACTCGTGGCGAGAAATTTATGGTTTCCTCGAATAGCCTTCGCTCTTTCTGGCTACTATCGCGTCGGTGGTAACAAAAGCCGCGTGTACGACTCTCTCGATGGCTCGGAATTTTTGCATCACGGTCGCATTCCGTTACGTTTCGTCGCGGATTTCGCACAACGCTCGGTCCGGCGTGCAGTGTAATTAAAAAAATGATCGATCGATCGAGCCGATTCGAGGCGCACGCATACGCTCGTAAGTTCTTCGGCCAGTGAACCTGCTCGATTCGTAATATCAATCGTTTACATCGTGTTTATTGGATAGGCAAGATGAAAATTGTACGCCCAAATCGCTGCTTTATTATCAGGGTTAGACATCGCTATTTTTCCCGCGTGTTTTTAAACAGAGTTCAGGTTCACGCGACGCGTAATTTCATCGAGAATAAAACTTTGTTCGATTTTTTCTTCTAAATCGAAGGGAAAAAAATGCTATACTGCACGCCAATCTTATAACATCGTCGACTGGTAGGTTGTAATAATTTTCGGAAAAATTTTCGATAAAATGCGATGAAAAAAATACGTATGTATTTTGAAATTTTAACGAACGTGTACAGAAAACGACGAAAAATTTCGACTAGGTTTTACCTCAGAAAAAAATTGCCAAACCTAACCCTTTTTCTGGCGATTTACTCGAGGTCCCCCCCAACCCACCCACCCTACCCCCCTTAAATGCGGCGGAGGGAACGAGACGCGTAATCAAAAAATTTGCTAAATCTGGGTCAAACAACTCGCGACCCTTGCCTGTGTTACGCTCGTAAGCTTGACAAAGCTCCGTGGAAACGCTGCAAGCGCGAAATTCGCGGAGAAATTGTGCGGGAAAAGCCGCAGACCGCACCACAAGGGCCCCGGGGTTCGCGACTATTTCGAATTGCTTTCAGAACCCGACTAGAAAACGCAGAAAGCATGATAAGGAGAAAAGTCTGCTTAACGAGTGAAACGATTAACATTTTCTCCCACAAAGACTCTCTAAAGTAAATCTCGCGGAAAATTACGGACAGTCACGCTCGAACGTGCGTCGATGCCGATTTCGTCGAATTCGGGTCGAGCAGAACGGTGCCGTGACGATCACGTTGCACCGTTTCGAAGATACGAACAGTCCTCCGATTTCGTATGCTACGCTACTGCCTCGGAATTCTAATTAATGCCGTGCGTATAAGGCGAAAGGCGGGAATTTCGAATTTTCTAAGTCTCGGAAAATTTTTACCCTAGAATTTGCAAGCATTTCCGCCGAGTCCTCCGTTTTTCTGCTACCCGGCCACGTAAGCACGCGACTGGAGGGTCGTCGCGACGCTGACACACGCACGTGTCTCGCGTGAATGCAGCAGACGCCGAGATGCTGTACGGTACACGAGAACGGCGCGAGGCTTCGATGATAGTCGATTCGTATACGAGGCGAAAACCAGTTTTCTAACTGTATAAGCGTTCGCACCGTCCCTGCGCGAGTCTGCGTGTATGCGCATGCGTGTGTATATTTTACAATCGGATAGTAGAAGTCACTCATTGTGCGACCATCTTCTTCCAGCCATTCGCGAGACACCCACGTTACATTTTCTGTATTACAGAAGTCTTCGTGCAATATCCGTGGACGTTCGATGAAAGCCAGCCTTTACTCGAATGCGTTTGACCTATCTTCGACCACCGGTGGAAATAGGGCGTAACTATGGCGCGAGATTTTCTACGAGAAGAAAAGAATTCTTCGAGAATGCGTTCTAGTAGAAATTCTTCCTTCGAATATAGAATATCGCGTGAAAATCGTGTCGGTTTTATTAAGGACTCTATCTAGAGTACAATATTGTTCTACACGCGATACGCGCCGCTCTTTCGCACTGTTACGTGAAATTCCTGAAATCGTTTCGTTTCCTCGGCAGCAACGTGGAACGCGACGTTCCTCTTCGTCCCGGTGTGAAAGTAAATTCGATTAGCAACGGCCACTTTCCACTCTGCTACGGGGCAAATTCGATTCCCGTCGCGATAAGATCGAACCATTAGCAGCGGAAAACGCGTAGCCTAAATTAAAGCCACGTTGGAACACGTAGAGCACACGGAAGAACGGTGGAAATTTAGCAGAACCTCGTAAATGCAACTAAACTTTCGACTCTGCCATCTCGTGGCGCTGTAAATTATCCGATTACGCGGAGCTACGTGAAGTTTTCAGCAAATTCATTTCCGTTAAACCTGCCCAGTAAGCCGGCGAAGAAACCGGTGGCGCCACGCGTTCTAAAAATACAGGGAAAAATTCGTATCACTTACAGGCACGACCTGATAATCAAACGAGCGATGGTACTAGGCCGATGCGCACCAGGCATAAATATTTTCCAGCGATCTATTTTTTTCTCTCTCACCCTTCGTCGTCACGGTCGTATGTAACACACCTACATATGCTTGTATCTTATACACGTTGCTGCCCGCGAAAGCTCGTGTCCCGTCTTCCTCTACCGGTACTATCGCCTCCTTTTTCTACTTCCTCTCACCCGACCGTTCGCAACGCCATCCAGTAATTGTCCCGTGCTCGCCGTGCGTGCAACTCTTCCTCGTTTTCTAGGGAATTACTTGCCCGAGCCCGAACACCGATCGGTAAATGACATACTCTCGAATTCGTCGGACGAGACTCGATTAACGGTTTTCCGATTATTTCCCGCTTCTTGCATCACCCTATCGATCATGTATCGGCAAAGAGAAAAGACTGACTCGGTTAGGTAGGGATAACACGGGTAATACGAAACGTATATTTTCATCGACTGCCATTAGTTTCCGCATTACGTCAAAAGATGGCATAATTTTCTCCTACAGCGCCACTCCTTGCCTCGATCCTTTTCGCTATTTACCGAGCGAATCGCGCAACACTTCGCGTGGAAATGTACGGCGTAGAATAGTCGATCCGAAAAAAAGGTTATGTTCGATTAAACGTAAATCTCTCCTGCGTAGGTGCCAATGTTTTGTTTACAGAAACGAGTCACGGTATCGCAATCAACGACGTAACGAAAACCGGTTCTCCACTCGAAATTTACTCGAGATTTAAAAATGAATTCTAAGGACACGATACATCGAACGAGTAGAGATGCGTAGTGTCGTACGAAAGTGTCTCACGAAAATAAACGGAAATAATTCGTGGAAATGTCAGAAGTGGAGAGTTAGCAACGATTCGGAAAAGAGATTGAAATGCACGCCAAGCTGACACGCATGCTGCACCACGGCCGATTGTTGCTCCTCGTCAGCAAAACATTCGCATTATTCGCGTCATGAAAATACAAGCAAGCAGGCGGGCGCGCGCGCACGCGCGCTTTTATCGGGATGGCAACCAGCGAGCAGCATGTTACCGCTATATCAATGCGAGCGATTTTTACTGTGAAACACGCGCTAACTTTGCCGACACAAATCGCGTGGCGTTTATATTATCGATTTCGAGCGTCGAAAAATTGCAGCCTCGTGATTAAATGCTTAATTCAAATGCACTTTTAAGTGCTATCTGTTCGCTTGCTAATGGATGCACTTTTCGATCCTTTGCAAAGTCGTTCGAACGACAAAGATTATTCGCTTTGAAGAGACTTAGTTGATTAGCATTTAAACGAAACTCGATTATTCGGCAATTATAAATTTGTAATCGCACGACAGAGGTCAGTAGATGCAAACGGTTTTACAATGACGTACAGCGCGACTGCACTCGACGACGATTATTGGAAACGCAATCGAAGAGAATCGATTGTTGATTTCGCGAAACTTCACGCGTCGTGCAAATCCTTTATTATTAGGCTTGTACCGATGGTGGCGGTGGTCGTTCCGCTGCAATCCGGAAACACGAACGAGAGACAGAAAGATGAAGAGAAATAGGGGGAAAAACCCATCTCGAATACCTTTTTTCAGCGGAAGGAGCGGAACTCGTTTCGATAGTTCGATTCGCGAACATACTAGTACAATATTCAACAGCTTCCGAACTTTTGACCCGTCTCGACCCACGGAGAAATCACGCGTTCCTACTGTTTCCGATTTTAATTACATCCGACACCGATTACCTCTCTGTAACTCAGAAACTGCAACGGCGAATTCTTCGTCTCCGTTTTCGCAAATGGAAACGCAGCTGTTAACGTGTCACGTAACGATGACACATTACTGAAACCGAACGAGCCGACTACTTCTAACCAACAACCAACGAAAACTCATTTCTTCCGGTCGTCGAGATAGGGCCCATATAACGCCCGAAGAATAAACATGATTGCGCAACAATCGAACGAGGACGAGCGAAACATGACGTTAAAAAGCAACGTCACGAAAAGAAGCAAAAAGAGGTACAATCACCTTCCGTATCGACAGATCCGCCAATGGTGATCGACGATTAACGGTAACCAGCGCTAGGAGTTGCACTGCGATTTCGGGCCTCGATATTCAAACATCCTCGAGGGTCCTGGATGATTCGCGCACGAATCCAGCTGCCATCTGGCTCCTTTTTGTCTCGATTCCCTCGACTGGTAAGACAAGCGGGAATGCGAATCACAAGAGGCACATACACAAAAACAGAGCGGCACGAGTGCACAGAGACACCAGTAATCAGTGAACGAATAAACACAGCATTGAGCGCATTCACACGATCGAGGTTTCCTAGTTGCGCGAAAAGAACCGTGGTGTCGGAACTGCCACGAGGGAAAATCCAATGAAATTACGCTGTAAGAACGTGAAACCAAAACGAGAGGTTAGGAAGACGGTAAGAGCGCGCGGAATGCCACGGAACCGCTCGCACGTATGCACGGTTCCGTACTAGCGAGGACCGAACGTGACAGCAGATACATTCGAAGGTTAGATTCCCTCGGTTCGTGTATACTGTTTGCCTCTCGCCGAGTTCTCTTCGCTGTTTCCCCCTCTATTCGTCTCCATTACACACAGCCACGACCTGAACATTTACCTGGCGAACGCCGGAATCGCACGAGAAAATACGAAATCGGCCGACGATTTTACCTGCTCGGACATTCGAATCTTTCGGCACTACGATTTTAAACAGAACTCCTTTGAAACAAAAATCGCTGCATTAGAAAATCATTCGGTACATCGTTTACCGATGATAATACCTAATTTTGCTTTATGCGAATATTTAATTCACTATCGATTCGACGATGTATCGAAGTGGAAACAAGAAGAATGCTTCGTAACCCTGATGAATATTTGAAACGTGTATCCTCGTGAAAGAAACTAACCTAGACGCATGTGAGATGTCATCTTCGAAAGATGTGACGAGATTAACGGAATTTTCGAAATCATTGCAATAAACGTAATATCGAAAATCGACGGAACGTACTAAAATGTCTGTCCGTAATGTACGATACTGTTGTACTGTTCAAATTACGCGGTAAGTTTGTTCGATACATCTGTTTACATTTAACTTATTAAAGACTCCGAATTTAAATAAATAATAAGTATTTCTAAAATACACTCACCCATTTTATTTCCGCTTCTCCTCCGCACTCGCAGACATATCGTTCGTGACTCGATACACTGGGAAAAGAAACAATTCGATTACTCGATCGGTAAGTCGATCTTTACTTCGTCGATTCCTAACCCCTAACGTGATCGAAAAATATCATAAATTCGCGATAACTAACGTAATTCACATTTTCAATGAAAAGTCTTATATAAATAAACATCAAATACCTCATATATATACTGAATGACTTCCGATTGGCTGGCATTTTGCAACGTGCTACCGTTAACTTCTAAAATTTCGTCGGCCACTTCCAACGTGTCCGTGTTATCGGCCGGAGAGCCTGCAACACATTTAAAACAGATCTAATTGTTGAATGAATAAATTACAGGTATTTGGCACAATCCGAGCACGAATGATTTACAAATGGTTGGATATATATTCATACACATGCAGCGAGGAAGAAGTAAATTTAACAAAAAAAGGAATCTAAGTGGAAAGAGGGTGTACACAGACAGACAGTAGTTGCACACTATACAGGACGAACGGACAAGCCAATTCGTTTGTATGTCAATGATTACACATGATAGCATCCTCGAGAAAAAAAACACGAGAAACAAAAGAGAGAAAGGGTTTCACAGTTCACGCCTACGTGCTTGACAAGCAGCTTTGCTGAAACTCATTAAGCTGTATGTAGCTGGTGCTAATTAAAAGAAAAAGAAAAAGAGGCGAAAGGGAAAAAAGTTTTTAGCTCTACATCGGTAAATAAACAAGAACGTTTTTCTTTGTTAATGGCACAATCAATGCTCACCGTACAGTTTGATTTTGTCATTGTGGTTGATCAATATGATAATATATCCCCCTAGATCGACCATTTTTGCTGGCTTCGGCGGTAGACGCTGGTCTACTCGATTACAAGGAGAGAGCGATGCTTTAGGCGAGTCTTGACGCGACGTGCACGATTAAAGTCGACGATAGGCGCAGCCGCCCATCATCACCGAAAAAACGATTCGCCGATATTAACGTCGTTACCGCGTGCCATTCTTTCCGTTTCCTCTTGCATCTTCGCATCTCATATTATCATCGACATCGTAACCTATATTTTCCACTAACAACACCCACGTTTCCTTAAACACAAACGCATCTTTTTCCTTTTTTTTTTTCCTCCTTTGAATTCTTTTTTTAGGTTTTCTTGAGTCAAGATTTCGACAACAGGATTGACACACTTTTCGCTTGGCTGATTCCGATGAAATTGAACCGATGGAATTGTCGAGTAACCCCGGGAACTTTGAACTTCACTAACAATTAGCTAAGGCTGTATATCCACGTACACCGATTACCGACTAAAACGACAAGAGAACTAGCAGCGAATATCTCTTTAAAAAAACTTGCTAACGAACACGTAACATTCTATGACTGCTGGTCAAGCCTCCTGAGAAGTACGTTGGTGTTACTTTCAGTAGCATTTCCTGATAACTTTCGTTATTTTTTTGTTATTTATGTTATGTATTTGTTACGTAGCGAAATCACAGGAAGAATTTTTTGTCTGTTTATGTATATATTAGTACGAATATGAGGATTCTGCGAAGAAGCTAGAACGTTTGTTCTCGCGCTAGTACGTTGATTCGAAGAGTCCTGGAGGAAACCCTCATCAGGGCCCCGAGTATGGGCCCCCCTACATCCTTGCAACGAAGACTTGCTTCTTGAACGATCAACAAATTCAGAATTCCTTTAGTCCTAGCTTATTGATTAGAGCTTTCACGGAACACAACTCCTCACTCGATTGGATCATTCTGGCTTTTTGTATCCTCGAATACATGGGTCTTTTTGAGTGACATTCGGAAACCGCGAAAAGGCCTCGACTTGCCGAGACCGAACTGACACAAACTATCTTCATGCTAACTTCCCCTCACTTTCGTCGACGGGAGGCTCCAATTAAACGCACATCTTCCGATAAAATCGCATCACATATAGAAACACTGTTACAAGTCGTCGTTTTTGCGATTCTACCATTCTCTTCTCGTTTGTTGTCTACATTATCTTCGTCCTGCACCTCCCTTGGCGAAGAACACTTACGACATGTCGATCGCAGGCAGGATCAAAGTGGATTTCACCGAAACGATTAACCTGTACTCTCAACAAATGTTCGCAAAGTCTACGTATCGCGGCCTTTAAATTATTTCGTGTTCCCTTAACTCTGCAGGATGATCTAATGAATTAAGAGTAAATTCGGATATTCTGATCTGGCTCGTAACGCACCACTTTTTTCTGATCGAATAGGAATATTTCCGACGATGCCAAGACACAATTTGATCGTATCGATTCACTACACTGTGGAACTGCTTCCTTTGAAAATTGTTCTATCCATTTCCCGCGATATCAGAGCTTTAAAATGTATTGTCGAGGATGGGTGTGAACCTGTGCGTGTTAACCGACGGCGGCAGCAGCCCTGACATCGCTTGTCGTCCGCTGATTTCCATCCCTCACCGCGAAGCGGCGGCAGTGGCGGCTGGCACGGCGCCGTCGTCATTCTCGTGGCGGTAACCTTTCCATCTTCGATTTACTAATCCATTACCGATCCCTCGCTTTTACTTCTTACTTTATTAATTCTATCATAAAATACTTCCAACTATAAGTCCAACTGTATTTTCATGTCACATATGATATATTAATATATATATATACTTCAATATACAAATTACATGAAATTCATTGTTACTGTGTACTGTTTATTTATAGTATAACGTGTGGCTTGATTGTCTATATCGTATAATACGGGGAAATATGCGGTAAAATATTTGTAAAATATTATGTAGATAGAAGTAAAATCTAATCATATATGTATATATATCAAACTTTTAAATTAAACGTGAAAAATAAAAAATTGAAAATATTAATTTTGAAAGTAAAATATATTTCGATGCATAAAGTGCCATTGTGGTCACGATTTTGGGTTTCGATTATAAAAAGAAATAATATGTAAGAACAAAACAGAGGAGCATAACAATTGTAAGAAATGAAATTAGAATGCGTTTTGGATAGTGTTCGATAAATGTATTATATTTATGCACGTTTATCATATATACTCGAAGCATAAAAACGCATCCGCGTACGAGCAACAGAATAGGAAAGCTCTTTATGAAGAAAGAAGATATCGAATTGACAGAGTGCGTGATCAATATAGATGCTTACAATTAGTTCATAGTTCTCTATCTACTGTTGACGCTATTTTCTTTCATCTTTTATATTACACAGTTAATATTAGTGGAGGCTATTTAGAAATATTTTTGACCGACATTCAAAGAAATATAAAAGAAAATTAATCATTTTTGTTACATTTTTATGTTTAGATTACATTTCAATTTTTGGTGTAATTAACTACTAATATAATTAATATATTATTTGTATTTAGTAAACGCGGTAATTGAATATTTATTAACATTGGTTATTTATTATAATTTAGTTTCCTGAATTCTCCGACCAAAGTGCATTATGCAGTAGGTTGTAATACGTCACAGTACACTCAAGATGTCGTTATAACGTAAGTTTATGTCATGATAATTTGAGATAATTTGTCTGCGGTCGACTTCAAATTTTATTTTCGCCAAAAATAATACCAGGATTCCGTGAGAATATTTCAGTTAAAATCATGTTTTACAGCTTTAATAACCTATATCTTAGAACTATGATAAGTAGCTATTTGAAAAACTATACAACTGATAGAAGTTTCCTTGATACTGCCTGACTCATTGTTGTTGATACATGACCTCAAAAGCGTATGTTCGATACACATAATGACAGTGTTCCTTTGTATTCGATCAAATGCAGTGATACATCAGATTTTTTAATGGTTTCGATAATGTATTGTATCAGATTTTGAAAAATGTCAATGCTTTTGGTAGCATAGATAAAAAAGCAACTTTATCAACTCACTGATATTACCATAGTTTATAAATCAGAGAAAAGTATGGCTTTTTTTACTGGTTTGGTTATTTTATCTTTACTATCTGTGACACTAAGCAACATCATTTATTATCAACCTGAAGCTATACATCTTGCTTATGGAGGTAACATGTGTTTCAAACTATTTATCTTTTGAATGTATTACTTATTTAAAAGCCTTTTTTAATAGATCATTAACAATCATTAAAAAAACATGTTTTATAATTTTTAGATAATATTCATGACATTGTTGTCACATGGACTACAAGAAACGATACTCAAGAATCAATTGTGGAATATGGGATAGAGGAACTAATTTTTACAGCTACAGGAAATTCTACACTTTTTGTTGACGGTGGAAATGAGAAACAAAAGCAGTATATTCATAGAGTATGGTTAAGAAATTTAACACCTAGTACTAAATACAGTAAGTGAAACAACTTCCTACTTATTTATCAGATTCTATATAAACTATATACATACATACATTTTTTGAATAGTTTACCACTGTGGTAGCAAATACGGGTGGTCCAATGTGTTTCATCTAAAAACTGTTCCTGATGAATCAACAGAATGGTCACCTCGGATTGTTGTCTTTGGTGATATGGGTAATGAAAATGCTCAAAGTTTATCAAGATTACAAGAAGAAGCACAACGTGGATTATATGATGTAGCAATTCATATCGGAGATTTTGCATATGACATGAACACTGATAATGCACGTGTTGGTGATGAATTTATGAAACAAATTGAAGGAGTTGCTGCTTATTTACCATATATGACAGTAGCTGGTAATCATGAAGAGAAATATAACTTTAGTAATTACAGGTCAGAATTATAGGTCAAATTTAAAATTATTCATTAATTCATTTATAATTTCTCCATTATCAATGTAAATTCAATACTAGATCTCGTTTCACAATGCCTGGAGATTCTGAAGGTTTATGGTATAGTTTTAACATAGGACCTATCCATTTCATAGCAATAGAAACTGAAGCTTACTACTTTATGAATTATGGTATAAAACAAGTAGTTAAGCAATATCAGTGGTTGGAAAAAGATTTAATAGAAGCAAACATGCCCGAAAATAGGTAGGTCTGCATATTTTCCTACCAGGATATTACAAAAATTAATAATAATTTTATAAAGGGCACAAAGACCATGGATTGTTACATTTGGTCATAGACCAATGTATTGTAGTAATGCAAATCTCGATGATTGTACCAGTCATGCAGATCTAGTTAGAGTTGGCCTGCCAGTTTTAAATTGGTTTGGTCTTGAAAATCTTTTTTACAAGTACAAAGTAGATTTATTACTATGGGCTCATGAACATAGTTATGAACGTTTATGGCCCATGTACAATTTCAAGGTAATCTATCATCATGGGAAGGTACTGTTTTAAATTTGTTTAAAGTAAAAAAAATAATATAATTTTAGGTACAAAATGGTAGTTATGAAAATCCATACAAAAACTACGGAGCACCTGTACATGTAGTAACTGGATCAGCAGGATGTAAAGAAGGTCGAGAAAAGTTTGTTCCACACAGACCAGAATGGTCTGCATATCGCAACTCGGATTACGGATACACTAGGATGAAGGCATACAACCAGACTCATCTTTATCTTGAACAGGTATTATGCATTATGGAAAAAATCCGATGCAAGGAATGTTTCTTATTATTCATTTTACAATATGTCACTAAAAGGTATCCGATGACAAGGGAGGTGCAGTTTTGGACCATGTTTGGCTCGTGAAGGACGATATCTTACCGGCGTATAATGAACTTAGATTACCTTGCAAATAAAATATAGAACATAATGTAGGACAAAGTAATTGAAACGATATACAGACATATTTTTTTATCGTTTTTCTTTTTCGACAATGTATCGTGCTCTTTTATGGCAAATAGCAAAATTGCATATCTACCAACTTCAAACAATTGAGATTTCAATTCTATTTAAAAAATTTTCCCCTATTCCTTCCCGCATAGAAACGAAGAAACTACAAAAATTTGCTAATTACAAATGAGATGGAAATTATTAATAATGCATACGTACAATATAATCCTTTAATTGTTAAAATATAAATATATGTATATATAATCATTGTAGCATATAATATTAATAATATAATATTAGGGTAGCATTTCATATTTCCATCTGATTCTCACAGTAAATCATTATTTGTCAATGATACGCGATGAATAGTGCGATTCGTACTAAGGAAGAAAAACACTTCCTAATTCGATAGTACTAGTATAATAAAGAAACGCTTTCTTTCAATGCTAGAAATTGATTTCAAATTTACACAATAATTCAGTTAAAGCTGTTAATGTTTCTATGCTTCTACTTTTAAAATGGAAAATCCATTTGCCCGTTGATTGGCTCTTTGCCAAATGTAATTTGCTATTTTGGCTTCTGCTCTATAATATATGACTAACAAATTTTAAAAAATTATCCAGGAACTGCTCTTCTATAAATTATTACAATAGAATTGACAATGAAGCCAGAAAGTATTGAATATCATTTTCGTTATATTTAAAAAAAAAAGAAAAAAAAAAAAAAAAAAAAAAAAAAGAAAAAAA
>NW_016917158.1:134264-157739 GCF_001483705.2 Eufriesea mexicana
AAAAAAAAAAAAAAAAAAAAAAAAAAAAAAAAAAAGGAAAAAAACTTAAAAAAACTGTAGCTACGATTATTAAATATCGTTCTTCCACATAGAAGAAACATGCCATTTTTCACAACGTAACACAGTTTAGGGGATACGCTTAATTTTTATCTTCCTCATTCTGCTTCTGTTTCAAACAAACATTCGATCCCCCATTATATCACCACGGACCTACTCAGCAGGTATAAATATTAATTTAATTGGATCTTATAGTACATAACTTTTTCATGTACAATTTCAATGAGTATGTGCATGTATACGCACATACACGCATACACGCGAATCTGCCATTGGAGATATGTGTTAAAACCTTTTAAAGATGCACAAAAAAGCATCATAAATTAGCGAAAATAACTGATATTTCGATTTATCTGCGTTAAAAAAATTCCTCCAAATTAGTGGACAAACTGCAAATATTCGTCGTAATCGAAGGTCTCTGGCTCTTTCATGCATTTAACCATACATCTCAATATGTAAACAAAGAGGACACTTGATACTGTCAGTGATTAATAGAAACGATGGAAGAGGTTGCTGCTGAGTGACTTTCCTGATAGGAAAATTGAGGAAAATGCTCTTGTTCTTCAGCTATTGAATTCAAACCTGTCCCACTACCTAAAAATCCTTGATCAGGCGGCGTAAGTTCAACACTTTCACCCGTAAATTCGCTATCAAAATATCGAGTGTCTGTATCAGACGTTACTTGAGGTTTAAAAGGGGGAGGAATTTTTTTCTGTACAAGATCTGACCAATCAATTGACGAAAAGAATGCATGATCCATGATTTCTTTTGCATCATTAGGTCCACCACCTAATCTTTTGCTTGGATCTTTTATAAGTAAACCTTAAAAGAAATTATAAATTAAATAAAAATTGAGAGATTTTATGAGATGTTTTATTTTATTTAGCATCTACTTACCTCCAAGCATGTCTTTTGCTTCATTACTGATTGTTCTAGGAAATCTTACTTCCTCCATTACAATAAGCGTAAAAAGCTTTTCATGGTCCTTATTATAAAAAGGTAATCGACCACAGATCATTTCGTACATAACAACACCAACTCCCCACCAATCTACGGCTCGTCCATAATCATTATCTTCTAACACTTCTGGTGCAAGATATTCAGGAGTTCCACAGAATGTTTTTGTCGTTCTTCCTGAGTATTAGAAATGTTATTGGCATTTCTCATAATTTTTAAATAAAAAAATTTATATCAAGATATATACAAAATATTTACCATACGTTATATCTTCTTTGCACAATCCAAAATCAGCTATTTTAATATGTCCATCTTTATCTAAGAGAAGATTCTCTAATTTGATATCACGATAAATGATACCCTGCGAATGAAGGTAGCCTAAAGCTGAAATTATTTCAGCGCCATAAAATCGAGTACGATCCTCGCCAAATACACGAATACGTTTTAAATGAAAGAACAACTCTCCACCATTAACATACTCCATTACAAAGCATAGCCTCTCTGCTGTTTGAAAACTATATTTTAAAGACTGTAAATTAAAAAGTATCAAATGTAAGTTAATATTATGCATATATGAAAAACAATATAATAATACATGAGATACATACAATCAGGAACGGGTGATTTGTAGTTCGCAATACTCTATTTTCAGTAAGTGTGTGCGCAACTTCATCTTTACGAATAATAATTTCTTTTCGTAATATTTTGATAGCATATAAATGGCCTGTTGCCTTTTCTCTACACAGAATTACTTTCCCAAATGTACCCTTTCCCAAGACTTTTAGAAATTCAAAATTTTCAAGAGTCTGAAATAAAAAATTAAAAATGTATATTATTAAATAAGTTATTAAATAAAACGTCTAAGTTTAAATTGACAAAAAATAATATTTGGTATGTACATACTACTTTTTTTTTCCCTGTACTTTTACTACTTGATGTTCCTTGAACACTAAATTTCGCAGATAATTCATCAATACTGCCACCATCCACATCCGAAGACACTACACCAGAGTCTGATCTACCACCTCCAGAAGACTCCATATCAACATCTTCAGATGAAGATGAATGTTGCATTTGCTGTTGAGTTTGTTTTTCACTTGCTAATCTAGCAGCTACATATCTATAAAAAAAGTAAAAGTAATAAAAAGAAAATGTTTAAAATAACTTTAAACTTATTAAGTACTTTAATTCTTTAATATTTATAAAATCAAACCTGATTGCTGCCACCCAATCTTCCCTTTCTTGTTCTGTTTCTACATGGAACGTCCTTTCTATCACAGCAGCCCATTGTAAACCTCTTATAACAAAAGTATAAGGTTTAGGTCTATCTACAGACATAATTTGACAACCACGAACAGTAAAATTGTTCAATGGTTGTGCTGCAGCTGCCATTTGTTGATCTGGCTTAGCTTTGAATCCAACTAATGTACCATCATCTCGTAAAACGAAATATCTTGACCTCCAATTTTTTATATGTTCTCCTATATGTAAGAAATGAAATATATTTAAATAATTATTTCTGACAATATCGAGAACACACTGTTTATTTTTGATAAAAGTGGTAAATAGTATTTATTTAATATGTAATGGCGAAAAATGGAATGAAGAATCTAATTTTTACAAGTACTTTCTAAAATTTTCGTAAAAAATGCTTTATTCGATATAATCTTGACATTTTCTTAAAAAGAAGAGTATAAGAATCAAAAAGATCATGTGAAAAAATGGAAAAATGTTGCTCAAGTCTGTACTCTGTCCGCTTGAAATGCAGCAAAGAAGTAAACACAAATATTATGAAACTGCTCTGTAGTACCGCGTTTTTGCAGCCAGCCTTCCTTAACGACACGCTGACCGCCGCCACCGGACGCTGCGACGTTCATCGCTGCGTCCCCCATAATTCCTTTTTTAATGCGCACTTGTATACACTATTCTGATACTTTGTGTTTTCGTCCAGATACAATATTCCACAAAAATTGGCGAAATACAACAGTAAGGATGGCACGAGTATACAAACTTGAGCAATCATAGATACACGTTTGGCAGGTAAACTCAACTATACTCTGTGATCGGCAGACACACTAATGCGCACTACTAGCATTGCCTCTTCATATTCCGAAGATGGCGCATCAATCGATCACAAATAAAGAAGAATTTTCATGGAATAATACCTGTCTACTTTCAGTCAACCTTAAGTCATCAGTAGAAGTATTGATATCATTATGACCTTTCTATACATTCTATCCTTCAGGACAAGCATGCGCAAAACCCTTTGTTTATTATGATTTATTATATATTTGTACATATGCACACACATATGCATACGTAAATACACGCACAAAATCACACGCATGTACGCACGAACGCACACATTTTTTATTTAAACATGTGCATATATTTTCCTCTCAAAGAAAAACATAAATAAGTTTTTTTTTTTATATTTTATATTATCCCATTATAAATAACTACGCATAATTTCGATGATAATTATATAAAAGCAGTAAACTGTTTATGACGTTTTTAAATTTAAATGACAATTTTTAAATAATTTTATCTAAGCAAAGAGGGCAATTTAAAAGACTTTAAATTGTTCAATGAAAATGAACATAAAAATTTATAAAGATAATTAAATGATTGTTTTTCGTAACAATGTAAATACTTATAAATAACTAGCTAAAATATATGTTAATTAAAATCGTCTTATGTATAATTTAATATTTTTTTATTGATTAAATTAATTCAAAATTATTTAAAAAAATTTTTAACACTAAGGTATATGATTGTATCATAAATCTATATTCCGTTTTGATGTATTACATTAAATTTGTCACCTCCCACTCTATTGCATCAATAGGCACATCTGTCACTGACTTTTAGATTGTCATTTGATGTAACAAAGATCATTATCTCTTCTAATTTACTCGTTTTGTCACTAATTAATGTAGCAAACGTAATATAAAAAAATTTATAAATTAAAAGAAATGATAGTGATTGTCTATTGTGTTGAAAGTAGGATTTTAAATCTATTCGATTATTAAGGTTAAAATTATGTACGATCAATATTTATTTGTGCAAAGATAGTAAGAATTTTATTTTACAATATAATTAAAAAGATGGGTCCACCACCAGTGGTAACAGGTATATCTCCTAAGGAAGGACCTCCAGGAACCCGCGTAATAGTTCGCGGTGAATTTTTGGGTAACAAAGTGCAAGATCTTATAGGTTATTTTCACTTCTTAAGTCATTTCACAATATTTCTTTTTTTATAAAAACAATTCTTTTACTAACGGAGCCTTTAATACATCTAGGACTAACGATATGTGGGTGTGATTGCCTTTTATCAGCTGAATGGAAATCCACCAACAAAATCATTGCCAGATCAGGACCTTGTAAAGGTCGAGGTGATATTATAGTAACTACACGCAGTGGAGGACCAGGGACATCAACAGTACAATTCCGTGGTTATCATGAAACTATAGGTCCTATGAAAGAATCTGCAGTATGGGTAGAAGAAGCTCCTATGCAGAGTTTTGTATGGGGAAGAAGAACACTTTCTCCAACAAATTATCAGCAAGAAGACCCTTTAGGTTTAAGTGTAGAAGGCAATGAGTATGTTTACCTTAATTTTTTTAAAAATGAACAAAAATTCTTTAATACATGCTTTTGTAGTAAGAAGTATCCTGAAGATGAATTAATAGAACTTTTTGGAGAAGGTAGTGGAGATCTTACCAGTGAAAAATTTCATCCTGGTTGGTTTTTATTGCAACATCACCATGCTACTACTTTTGAGGACTTAAAAGCTGGTTTAGCATATCTTAAAAGAAAAGTTAATTCTCAAAAGGAAGGTCAATTGTCATTTTTAAAGGTAATTGTTACATTAAGAAATCACAAGATAGATATATATTTCTTCACTTCATATTTCTTTATATATTCTTTTTTAGGCTAATGTGGGATCAGTAATGGAACAATTAGACACAGTCATATTATTAAAAGAACAGTTTGAGACAGATATAAAAACATATGGAAATGATCCTACTGAAAAATTAGAAAAAGCTATTCGACAGTCCATGTCAGAGGCTAATAAATTATTTGATGATGTATTAGCGAGAAGAGATAGAGCAGATGCAACAAGAAATGCATTATCTGTAATGCAAAGATACAAGTTCCTTTTTTGTATGCCAATTAATATAGAAAAGAATATAAAACGCGGTAATTATGATCTTGTGATTAATGATTACACAAGAGTAAAAAATTTATTTAAGAATACGGAAATTGAAGTTTTTAAAAAGGTGCTACAGGAAATTGATAATAGAATTATAATGTTGAAAGCACATCTAAAAAATAAACTTGAAGAAATGCCCTTCAGTTTAGAAGAACATAAAAAGATAATTAGAAATCTTGTTAATTTGGAAGCTGAAGGGGATCCAGCTTGGGAAGCAATAGGTATTTTTCTATAATATTCTGTATAATATTATGTTCACTAAAGCTAATGATTACTTTCGCCAGTTTCACATTCAAATTACTTGAAGAAAAGTATCACCATTTGTATACGAGAACAATTAGAAATTGACAATACAGTTGGTGAAGATGTAAACAAAACGAAACCAGTATTGAGCAATAAATCAAAATTACACAAAGATGATGGAATTAATATTCCTTCACAAATATCATGTATTGAAACAATTTGTGATATAATAGTTGAACAACTGCCAGACTTGTGGAGATTAGGTCAAAGCTATTTTACTGGACAGTTACATGTTGCAGTGGACGCGGAAAAACAAACACCTTTTAAGGTATATTAAATATTTGTTAAATGGATATTGTTAAAAAAATGCAACTTTTATCAAAATATTATTTTGGTATAGAATCTGGTACTATCAAGCATGCAACATGCCATGGAAGCTATGAGAAATATATGTAGCAATGATTTGGATGCTGTTTGGCTTTTACATATTTTGCGTAGAATTAGGCAAATGTACGCTTCATTGATTCATTTGGATTTACCAAGTGATGCATTAGATATTTTTGGAAAACTTATACTTGATTTGAGGTACAAAATATTATTATATTTTTTTATTTTTGTCATATAATATACTAAAGGTTTTTTCAAATCAGATTACAGTGCTTTAGTACTCTTTTTAAACAAACTGCAGAAAACATAGCAGCTTTACATAAAAAGGAAACATGGCAAATAGAATATTTGAATGAAGACGGTGGCGTTACGAAAGTGGTAATAATTGAATCTTGTTTATAAAAATTATACATATGCATACTGTTCCAATAGTTATTCATTTCTATTTTTAATATATATTTAGCCATACTTGTTTGAAGAAATGGTTATGGAAGTATCAAAACGGGCACGAGATACAGTAGTTGCTTGTGGTCCTCGAGAAGGACCATTGTTTGCCAATTCTGCTCATCAGCTTTTATATTATAACTCTGTCAAGACATTGTTTACATCGTTCACACGATGTCTACAGCAGTTGGCATTTAGTGGTTGCGAGGAAGCTTTAGATGATGACGAACCTTCCGTGTCTCAATTAGTTGGTTCTCCTTCTGGCTATAAAAGCAAGAGCATCAAACATCAAGGCCCAGTAAGTTTTACAGCATATTTACAGAGTGATATGTTTATAGAGAAGTTCATTTATTTCGGAGCAAATAATCTGTCTATATCTATTTAAATAACTCATTATAAGAAAAACATTTGTAGCATTCTTTGAAGTCAGTGCTATATTTTAGCATTACTTCTGAATTTTTTATCAGACGTGGGAACAATGCCTCTTAATCTCATTAAGTAATATTCGTTATACACTGAACACGATCCTACCAAGAATTGGAGATGTATTAAAGGATCAGGATTATCCGAGTTTGTCGAATGCGATTGGATGGAACTCAGATTGGACGCAATTGGGTACACTGGATACGGCTGTTCTAGATGCATATTTGGAACGTCGCTGCGATCCACTGGTGGGTACAATCGAACCGAGCATGTATCTGGGTGGTTTAGAATGGGATTTTGAAATTGAACCTACTCATGTGAGACCATACGCACAAGAAATTTTAGCAAATTTAATTGCAGTTCACGCTGAGGTATCTATCATTTTCTATTTCATTTATAAATAATTCTTAAATTTTAAACATAATTTTTGTTATTATAATGTTTTTCAACAGGTGCGACGTGTCGCACCAGCTTTGTTACAACGAGTGTTATCTCACATAGTTGAGACTGTAGCAGAAGAACTTGCAAGGCTTATGTCATGTGTTACTCAATTTCGACCAGCCGGAATTGTACAAGCACGTACTGACATCATACTTTTGCGTAATGCTTTAGAATTTTATAGTACTACGAGGGCAAAGTAATAATCCCTTATTTTTTTTTTTTTTTTTTATAGTTATACAAATAAAGAGAATATTAATATTGTATTTAATTTTTTATTTGTAGGAACTTTTTTGAAGAAGCACTAGATGCAATACCACAACCTGTTAACAAAGAAGACTGTATGCGAATCGACATGCTGTTATCGAAAGTAGCAACATCTATGCATTTACAACTTTTATGTCTTGCCAATGATGCAACAAATAATACTCCTATATTGATTGCCGATCCCAATCGCGTTACTACTGTATAGCTTTGATAATAACTTAAGGATCTAAGTAAGTATTTCTTATATTGGTTGATGATCTTTTCTTTCGTTTTTTATTATTACTATTATTATTATTTATATTGTTACAATAGATATTTTTATTCCAGCTTGCACATTCATTGTTATTAATGTGAATAAATCAAACAAATTTCACCTTCAATCATTGAATTATACAAATACACGTGACAAAAAAAGAAATAAGAAAAATTATAACCCCTTTAATCGTGTTTCTTGACCAACTGCAAAACTCCCATATCTGCTGATAATAGTACAGTGTCCCCTAAAAATGTATTTTGAGTATTTATTTATTTATTTATTGTTCAGTTTAAAAACAACAATATGTTACCTGTTTGAAAAACTTGTGTAGCTTTCTTAGCACTAACTATGCATGGGAGGCCATATTCTCTAGCTATTACAGCTCCATGACTTATAAGTCCTCCCAATTCTGTGACTATACCGCTCAGTAATGGGAAATATGGACTCCAAGCAATATCGGTAGAATGAGTAATTAAAATGTCACCTGGTTGTAGTTTCTCTGCATCTGATAAATCTGTGATTACACATGCTCTATTAACAATAGAGCCTCCACATACTGGTGTTCCTTGAATCTTTGCAGATTTATTATCAATTATCACATTTAAATCATTCTGTAATACAAAAATATTGTTTTATGAATAAATAGCATTCTTATGAAAAGAAACATATCAACCTACCTTCACAGGAATTGGCATTCCAATATTAACTTCTGGATATTCTATATTTTTTAGTAAAGGAAAAATTTTCTTCCTACGAAATGCTCTAAAAAGAAAGTAAAAGAAAAAATTAATGTAGTAATTGAGAAAAAAGAAACGAGGTTTTAATTAACAATTTAATTACTTTTGTATTAATGTTCTATCATGGTGATTTAGTAGCATTGCTATTTCTTCATTCGTTAAAAAAAATATTAAATCTTCACTTGGTAAATAACTCTCTAAAACCATTAATTTTCCTAGTCTTCTGTAAGCTAGTCGAAATGTATGTGTGATATATGCAAATATTGCTTTAGTCATTTCTCGACGCACAACGGCTTTCCTACAAAAAGGTACTAGTTTTTTCAAAATCCATTTCGTTATTGCCGTTTTTGGTGTTTTTAAGAGCCCCACTATTTGTTCTGCATCAAATGTCTTACTTGAATTTTTTGCTTCTGGAGCTGTTATCATGGTCTAGTAAAATAATTTATCCCTTTATAATATATTCGTTCTACACATTCAAATAATGTAATTTACCTGAAGTGTTTTAATAAGATTTTCAGGCCTAAGAGACCATGGTTCTGATATAAAATCTAGCTCTTGAATGCATCTGAATCCATGTTTCTCTAGAAATTTATTCAATTCTTTTGCAGCTTGTGGGCAATTAGCTGTTAACCAATTAATTGCTTTATCGCAGTCTACTTTTTTAAATTCTTCATCTTTTCCACACTTTTTAATGCAACTTATTATTTTATCAAGTCCTTTTAACATATCAGCACTAACAATATCATTGCAAGAACCTAACAAAATGGAAATATCTGAAAAATGCTCGGGTACAATGTCACTGTAACCATTTGTTAATAATCCTAATGCAAAAATTTGATAAAAGATACTGACTCTTGTAGTATGCATATGACATTCTGCTACCTACAAAATTTTATATAGTTAAACAATTTATGAAAGTTCTTGCAATATTTGATGTACTTGTACTTACATTTCTATATTCTTCATAACGTTGATTAATTTCATTGTATAAATTATGTGCACTATGAAAATCTTCTCCATTCAAAGTTAAATTTTGACGAATTTTTTTAGCATTTTTTTCTACTGTACTATTCATAATTGCATTCTTTATTAGTTTATAAAATACTAAAATTTTTGCTAGAGGAACAGGTTCACCATTTCTTTCACAAATAACTTTATGAATCTCTGGTGTTAGTATAATACTTCCAGAAATAGCAAGATCCGTGACTTTATTCGAAAGCGTTATTTCTTTACTATGTTGTCGTAAAAATAACTGCCATGATAAAGAACTACTTTTTAGATATATATTCTTCTTCTTTTTAAGTTCTTACTTCAAAAATTTTACTTACATTATAATAGTTTAAAGTGCATTTCATACCAACAATATGAAAGAAAATATTATCCTGAGTGTGAAATTCAGTAGATACTGATGTATTAAATGTTTCTGCAATTACAGAAATTGATAAAGGTGATAATGGATATGGAAATATTTCACCTACATTAGCGAATGTAAGCATATCGATATCGCTAGGAACACCTGAATCCAATTCGTGTGTTAACTCAAAATCTGACCACGTGTATAAAGTGGTAATAGGTCGAGCTTGAAGTAAATAAATAGTTTCATTCATTACTGCCCATTCTATATCTCTGGCGCTTCCAAACAAAGTTTCTAAATTGACACCTATATTAGCTAATCGTAGAGCAATTTCTTCTGACAAACAAATTGTCTCATTTTCTTCATTATCGAGGTCAACTGTAACCACTCCATTATCACTCACTAGAATCTTTTGTCTTTTATTTCCCGTTACTAAACTTCGTATAGTTAATTTATTATTCCATCTTTTATGAATAATTATTGTATCTGGTTCGACTACTGCTGACACAACGGACTAAACAAAAAAAGTCTATTAATTTCTTATTTATTTAATCATTTGTATAATTAATGATTGTATGATTATTTAATTGTACTTCTCCTAATCCATAATTAGCAGTTATGAGAATATTTGATGGATCTCCAGTAGTTGGATGTCTAGTGAACATAACACCAGCGGCATCAGCGTTTACCATCTTTTGTACGCACACTCCCATAGATGCTTTTATAGTCATACCATGTTGCTTTCTAAGAGATATGAATTACTTGATGTTACTATCACGAATGTTATGGAAAAGCTAACTAAATTATCATGTTACCTGTAGTTGACACTCTGATATGAAAACAAACTTGCCCAACACATAGCTATACTCTTGATAACATTGGTTTTACCTTGGATACCTAAATAAGTTGAATTTTGACCAGCAGCTGAAGTTTCTTCACTGTCTTCACCTACAGCACTAGATCTTATTGCATATCTAGATGGTTTATCATTATCATCTTCTAACTCCAAGTTTTCTATTGCTTTTATAATTATATATTTTACTTTTTCGATAATTGGAGTCGACTTGATTATGCGCATAGCTCTGAAAACAGCAAAAAATTAAATATTATTTATGTAGCAATAAAATATTCCATATGTTATAATTGTATTAAGTCAGATAAATCACTCATTGCAATATTTTTGAAGGTCACCATCTTTTCTTCCAGCACAAATATTCTCAACATTGTCAATTACTTTTTGTAATTCTTTATGTGTTTGTAATTGCAATTCAAATGCAAAAACAGTTACACAAAATCCTTTTGGTACAATAAACTAGGAAGATTGTTTCATGTTAGAATGATTTAAGAAATTAAGATGAAACAATAAAATCTGTATTATAACTCACATCTGCATTTCTTACAGAAGTTAATACTCCAAGTGAAAATCCTTTCCCACCAACAATATTTTCATTTTGACATTTTCCATCATTAAAATATATAATATAATCATCTTGTTGTACATTAGTATTAATTTGTTTCAATAATGATAACTCTGTATGTGTTTTTGTTTTACATACTGGAAGAGTATAAGGGGACCATAATTGTATTAATCCAATACCTGATTTACCATTCATCTCCAACTTCACAGTAATAATTTTGTTTAATAGATCACATGGTTGACCATAATGTAGTACTATTGAATTATTAGGTTTTACAAGAATATTATATTCTTTATTATCAGCTAAAGTATAATGCACAATTATTATTTACAGACTCTATAGCATAAACTTTTTATACCAACTCTGACTTACCTATGAACCATGTATTGTACCTCAAATTATTATTAAACTTTTCTTGCTTAAAATCAGATAATTTAAGTCCTATTTTGCTAATCTCACATGTTCTTTCATTATTAGATCTGTATTGACCAAACTGTATTCTGAAATTAGAAGTTTTTATTCAACAGACCAGTCTTAATTGTTATATAAACACTTGTTCACTTACTGTGGAAAACTATGTTTTGTATTACTCATATTAAGATGAAACATGGCTCCATATAACATTACACCAAATAAGGTAACTGATTCGTAAAACTCGTGAGATTCATGTTTTCCCCAACGATGTTGATGAAGTCCACGCAAATACATTGTAGAAACATGTCCATTTTTGTATATCACTTGACCTAGCATAGATCCCCATTGATCAAAACCTGTATACTTCAGTAACTTTCTGTAAACACGAACAATATATATTTTATCTAAATAAAGTAGTAATTTACAATAGTATTTTCTTATGCTTAGTTAATACATTTTATTTATCCATTCAGGATTCTTCCATGGTTCACAAGCTAATGCTTCTGCATGTAATGCTGTACTCCAATCTTCTGGCCATCTGGATGGTTGAGAAGATGCAATAAATCTAATTAAAAAGAATTATTAACATAGCTTTCAAAACTTAATCAATTTAATTGTTAATTAATTGACAGTATCCCTTACATAAAATTTAAACGAATATGTTCAACATTATGATCACTACATTTACCACTCTGAGTTAAGTTCCTAAGCATGCCATTGTAAACTATTCTCCAACGTTTTTGGAATTTTAAACACTCAATTTTAAGACCACCTGCTGTCCACATCTGATTTAAATTAGGTATCAGGGTGGTATTGGGATAGGCTATGAAAAAGTTAAAAATTATTTTATATCCCTGATTAACAAGGAAGAGGAAGAATATTTATGATAAACATTCTTATACCAGGTGAAACATATAATTGACCATCAGATGTAGTAAGTTGCATTGAAACTTCTGCTAGTTTGAATGCTCTGTGAGAAAACTTGATTAACAAAGAATTTCCTTTCTGATCTGTACCATAAAAAGATATGCTGTTGGCACTCTAATTATAAATAAAAATCAATTATTAAATTTGATTTTAATTCTTAACTTAATAAAACAAAAAGTACTTACATCTTTATCTTTGATTTCTAAATTTTCTAAGTGTTCTTTTTTATTGGTATGTAAATATATTTCTCTTTTCTTCATCCTATTAATATAATACTTTGCCCACCAATATTTTAGTAAGAAATGGATATCTAAAAATAATTTTTAATAATAATATATGCATGTGATTGTTTTAATTACATAAAATGATAAAAGTAATTCCTACTTACTTGGAATATTTTGTTTCAATTCTAAACATGATGTGCTATACTTTTTAATTGCTTTGTTTATCCAAAAGTATAGGCACAATGGTAGAAAGACAGAAAATAAAATTTTAATAACAAGTGAAATATTTATCATTTTGAAATATATAATATTTTTAACGAATGACTTATTTAATATTGATAGAAACGTTATATCAATGCAAACTACCGGTGTAATAATTAAATACACGAAATTTAATAAAAACTTTTTATCTGTATCAGATTTTTTCGGTATCAGTATTTCAAATAATGTTGATTGATTACTTATCAGTAGTACAATTGATAAATTTTGAATATGATTTTCTAAATATAACTTATAAAGATACAATTCCACAGTCACTAATAGTTTTTTTAATCAATTTTTCATATGCTTGTCATCTGCGTATTTTATGCGTAAATACGTTATCTTAGTTTCAAATAATATAAAGAAGAATTTAATAAACTGCAGATATCAGACATCTCTGAGCACAATGCTGATTATGCTTAATAGGACTGAATTGCTATCCAGACAAGAAGCTAAGTGATATAACAGGTTTTAAAAATGACCTTGATAAATAATTGCATAACATCAGTATATACGCATCGTTTTAACATCATTTAAATGTTAATCTAAAAACTGTTAATTTTGAATTATTATAGATTATATATAATAAATTAATCAAAATTACGCATAATGAATTGTCTTACTTACAGCATTCAAAATTGGTTGTTTACCAATTTTAATGTTATCTGTAACTAATATATTGAATAATGCTGTTTGATATCAAATGTAAAAAATTAACAATATAATACCGATATATTTGTAAGATTTCATTGAGAATCATATTTTTATGTTCAGAATAATATATATATTTATAGTTTATAAGAGCCAAAATAAAATATTGTTCACTCTACTTTTAACAATGTTACTATCTTGTTAATATATCATAATGAAATATGCTTATACCTCAAATTTTTTAAGGAATAAAAATACATAACAAGAGTAACACATTTCTGAACATAGTATGAAAACTATAACAATTAGGCGTTCAAGTTATTATATATTACTGAAACAGTAAAAATGATATTAAAAGGACAACAAATACGTTTTAATCCATTTTATTTGACTTTCCAAAATCAACAGCTTCTTCTGTAATAACGTCAACATCTAGACGAGATCTGTCTACTGGATACAGCCTAAAAGTAACATTTGTTAAAGTAAAGTACGAAACATTGAATAAAAGTTCATGACTCACCATCTTTGATAAAGATAAATAAGAAAAACTGCATCATCTCTGAAGCAAGCTACTCTGTATGCAGCTGGAGTATCGATAATAAATACGAAAACATCGTCTATAAATGTATTAAATGCTTTATACATGAACGTTCTCCATGGTAAATGTGCCACAGATTTTAATTTGTAATTTACAAAAAGTTGAGGAAGCATGAATAAAAATCCAAAAGCATAGACTCCAGGTACTAATGAATTTAAGGTCCACGAATACCAGCTGGAAATGAAAATGTTATGGATGTAAGTATTTGCGTTAATTATGAATAAATTTAGATATAATCATTTACCTTTTGTGAGGAATAAAAAGTAAGGAATAAATTGCACCACCAATAACAAGAGGATACAACAAGTAGCTTAAGTAATGCATACTCTCTGCATCAAACTCTCTTGTTCTAACTTCAGCCACATTTTTAATATTATTATTTTTAAGCCTAAGTTTTAACACTTTCTTCAATTTCCACATCTATTAAGAAGGATACAAATATGTTTACAAAAAAACAAATGTTTAATACATGACAAAAATGATTACCTCAATAATAGATCCAATTCCAGTAGGGATAAGAACAAGCAAAGATGAACCATTATCCAATAAGTAAAGAAATACTATAGTTTGACTGAATCCCCGCCATACTACAGTCCATTTACTAAGACCCACAAGATTATCTTTTCTTCTCCAGTAACTTATATCATTTTTAAAGGCAAGAAAGTCAAACAATAGCTGTAGCAAGATGAAATATCATTATGTTGGATTATATTTCAAACTATGTTTTAGTTAGTCTTTAGTTTACATACATGAATAGTGGCAATGAAAAAGGTCCCTCCTAAAATATATATATTAATATCTGCAAAAATTGCTTTTATTTCATCCACATCTTTATCAGAAAATCCAAGACTTTTCAATTTTGGCAAAGTAACTTCAACGTGCAATAGCAATCTTAACTTTCCAATAGAAATTGGAGAATATTGCAATGTAATATTAATTGTATTATTATGAGGCATGATTTGCATTAAATTAGAATGTCTGGTTTGCAGGAAATCATAATTAACTATAGGTAAAAATGTTCTGCCATGTATAATTCTGAAATAATAAAGATTGATTTTATCTTCAATGTATAATAGCCATTATATTACAGTTCATTAATACATAAATATTATTAACATACTTCAGTTGATTTATTAGTTCCATAGGTATATTATGCATAGGTAAACTAATATCATTTGTCATTATTGTAAATGTTACATGGCTCTTAATATGTGCTATTGGATCTATTAAGCTTTGCTTGTTTCTAAGAGCGTTATTCTTTTCACCCAATAAATTAAATGTTTCTGCTTTAGGAATTGTATATTGTGTCATTTTGATAACAATGTAAGACACATATGGATCCTATAATATATTATATTAAATAAGCATAAAATGGAAATATATAATTTATCATTTATCATATGTACCTTTCCTATATTAATGATACTTTTGTCAAACTTCCTAGAGCTTGGTGCAACTATAATATGAAGAAACAATGTTCCATTATTTCTTGTTTTGCGTCGAATATTCAAAGTTAGGGGACTGAAAGAAAACCATGATAATATTTCAATATAAAATAACACAGACATATGTTTCCAATAATATAAAATATATACTCACTAGCTACTTGGGTGTGTATAATTAAAATTTTCATTAGCATATACAAAATCTAACTCTTGATATTGATTAGGATATTTGTTGACAGAACTATAAACTTGCAGTTGCAATTGAGGTTTTTTACTTAAATAGGACGTTAAACATCGTTGGCTTTTGTCACAGGATGGTGTTACAAATAACAGAGATAAATTGTAAATTATATAAATAACGTAAAGTAAAAATATTTTCGTTAATATAAGAGTAAATGATGGCCACTGCATCTTTGTAAATTTTTGTTAAAATGTCTTTAATATTATTTATTTTTTAATATTTGGAATTAAGCACAAATTATGGCGCGTCGTATACAACGCGTAAATGCAAATATGTATGCAGTTCATGAACTTGTTTTGTTATTTCATTTTTTACGATATACTCTTTAAATATTCAAGTTTATCGATATATCATTAATACCGACATATAGATATCATTTTGACATATTGCTAATTCAAAAATATGAGCAACGTGATCAAACAAATTACAACACTACCGTTAATAATTCTAACAGTACATTCATTGTGAAAGTAGATGAAAGTAGAAACGCGCCATCTGACGATAAGAGGTTGAATCAACAAGAGCATAGACAATATTACAATAATATTTATTTATCTTACTTTATAACAAAAAGAGGAAGTCAATTAATTAATAAATTAATAATAATAATGATAATAACAGTAATAATAATAAAGATGATGATGATGATGATGATATGATGATGATGATGATGATGATGATGATGATGATGATGATGATGACAATAATAATAATAATAATAATAATAATAATAGTAATAGTAATAGTAATAATAATAATGTATGTGTAGATTTACTCATAATCATCACCATAAAATGAATTAGTGATAATTTCAATACATTTATTAAACTCTATGATCTATCACAATAAATTCTTTTTCTCCTTCACGCGCAGTTCATATAGAAATATATTTGAACAAACAAATGCTAACTTCTACTAAAACGTAAATCGTAATTCGAAGGTTTCGTGAAATCATCACGAAATTCGCACATCTATACATATAGATATATTCGTAATTATTGTATAGTACATGTACATGTACATATGTACAAGCTAGAAGTGTAGTGGAAAACACGAATGAAATCTCCTTACTTCCACTTGCTGGATATGTTATAAAGGCATAAAGCTATAAACTACGGTATGTATTTGGTCCGATCCTTTATTAGCCCGATCCTATCTTGAAAATATTTGAAGCTAATCGTGTGTGCAAGCGAGCCGAGGTTGATTCCTATTATTTTATTAGAATCGTATATCCTTATTTTTATTGAATTAAAATTCGAAGACTGTAATCTTGAAGTTGGATCTTAAATTAAAACTATATACGTAAGTACAATTGTAGAAATTGAAATCAAACAGTACAATTAGTACGGAAGTATTCATCATAGTACGAGTAGTTTACCGACAATTCGTAGGAATTCAGTTTCATTAAATTATGTTTCGCATACCTAATATATATGTATATATTTGGTATATATATTTTAACATTTTATTGCACTATTCGATCACTGCAGTCCGATGGAAATTACGATATCGCTGTCTTTTTTAAACTTGACCACTGCCAATTATAATATTCACGATAGAAAAATAGAGGGAACAATGCGTGTGACAAAATCAAAATTCAGGCATGTGCGTGATATATCGCGTTATACATCATACATGATAATATTCATAAATTCCAACGTGTGCTTAATGTATAACAGGAATGCGCGCAAATCCTGCAATTTTGATGTATCGTTAGCCTTATTTAAGAAACTGTAAGATCGACGAAGTTTATACCTAAAAAACCTTCGGGAACATTTAAAATATTTTATTCGCTCATTTTTGTATTAGAATCACTAGCGATTGCGTTCAACTGGAGAAAAATAACGTTTCTGCCTGTCTATGACTACTATGGTAAATTCACTTCCTTCCGTTCGATTGAAAAATGCCGGGCACTTATCGAGTAAGTACTACTGTTCCAACAACGATATTTGCTCGTGTGCTTCGCCATCGGAAATACTGAACGTTTCGATTCTCTTTCCGGGTTGAATTATCTTCTTTTGTCATAGCTTCGTATGCTTTACGCTGTCCGTCCAATAATTTTGTATTGTCATCGCTTCTAATGAATTTAAAAACGAATCATTATCCAAGCTGTACATTTCTTCGGAATTATCCTGCAAATATATATATATATATATATATATATTTATATATAAAATCAAACGTCATTTCGATAGCTATCTCGTATCCTAATACAACAAATCTATCTCTTCGACTAGTCTCGTTATCTAAATTAATCTATCTTGAAATAACAGACCAAGATTGTTCGAAGATTACAGATAATTAGAACATGACTCGACAATTCTGATTAGTCCAGAATATTTGAATACTTACACGAATCGTAGAATCATCGATATAACCGGAACTATCGGGATTACTGCATTTGTCACTATTTAATGTCTGCGGCGGATTCAGGTACCTACGCCTGTAACACGATTTCTTTTTGCATAATGTTCGAAGACTTTTTGGCCGTCAAGTAACTAAGTATATTCGCAACGCGTTAATTACCTGTACATAATGAATCCAAGGCTACCCATTGTGCTGAGTAAAACTACAGTCGCTAAGCAGCTTCCGGTAATAGCGGCAATGTCTACTGTCGATCTCGAAGCGCTCTCCTGCTTCGAGTTCTCGCTATTGCTTCCATTGTAATCAGAAAGATGATCTTCCTGTACTTGATCCCTTTGGAAATCTTTGGGAAATGTACTTCGCGCTCTGCTCAATCGCGTGGATTCGCTCACTCCAACTGCAAGATGTACAAACGAATTAATTTCAAATTTCTTTCAGGATAGATTTCAAAGCTAAGAAAGTCTGGTTACCTTCGAGGATCGATGCAGCTGTTGCGAATAATTGTGGCTCGATAAACTTCTCATTGATGACGACGTCGTCGGATCGATTGAACATCCTGATATCGGCACTGTCAGCAGGCGATGACAGAGAGGAGGAAGAGGAAGAAGAAGATAGAAAGGAGGATTTCGTTTTATTCAGTACCAGCCTGATTCTAGACACCTCTTCCTGAAGAGGTAGCACCGTGAGATCCTCCACTTCGTCTATGCTGGTGTTCCGATTCCCATTTTCATCGACTTTCTCTTCCTGTTCGTACTTCGACCTGCCGCCTGTCTTGTTCGTCGTTAGGATCCAGGTGATCTTGCTGTCCTTCTTCGTCGCTGGATTGCGAATCCTGTCTACGCTATCTGTGATCCGTTGCGGCGTGAAACTTTTCATCGAGTCCAGACTGACCGCATTGCTCGCGTTTCCATGGTACTCCTCCAAGGGGTTCGTACTGGTCTCCACTGCACTCGTCTCGACCTCCATGGAAGTTGAAATCGTACTCGATTGCCTGTCCAAGATTACAGCCGTGTTCGTAGGAGGATGAAGACCGATAGCTTTGGCTACGCGGAAGCTTTGTCGCGTTTCGGGTCTTTCTGTCTCGATAGAGGTGATTTCGGATGTCGGTTCTGAGTTCAGGTGATCCTGCACCTGCCCACGCGGCTCGGCCGTACTCGACGGCACTGGGTTCCCTAAGATCACTGAAAATCAAACCAAAGTCAGACGTGTGCTCGATTTATCGCCGCATCTTACAAATTTCTCCGTAAAATCGAAAGGTAGGTCAGCCTCGTTACTTGCATTTTAGAACATCTATCGCATTTCTACGCGTACGCGTTCCATGTTGGCTCGACCTTAATTACTACTCGAATTCAAATTTAACCCGAGCTTTTGCGCAAGTTGAACTGATCATTCGAATTCGACATCGCGTGAAAGGTGTGAAAAAGTACCAGATGTCCTTGATTCTAGCGATTATTTAGAACGCACCGAGAAATTGAGCGGTAACCCAGAACCAGTGCATCCACCAATGCAGCGTCATCGCGTCATCTGCGTGTACCTGAAACAGAGAGCATACGGGAACATCAGTTGATCGAATGAATGCGTAATCGTAATTGCGGTTGTATCGTTGGGAAATGCCAAATGGTCGCGTAGGATCATCGATGAGCTAACCTATCGAGGAAAATCTTTCCCATTCACTCTTCCATCGTAATCTTTATCTCATCTCTACACGTCAGAGCAAAAGATCCGTTGGAATTACTCGGACATGTTTTCTTCCTCTTGCTGCTCCATCTCCTCCTGTACGAGTTAGCAGCAAATTAACGATAAATTATGATAATACTAAGGGTTCCGTGGAAAAATCACGTTGTCTTTGATAATTATTTAAATTGTCTGCAATGTTTCGCGCACCTCGTGGAACCACTGTCACTGAAGTTTGACTCGGTGCCCTCTCATAGTACTTGTCAGGACAATGGTCCATTAGTCACGTGGATACGCGGAAATATCAGGCGCCGACGTGGACAGAGTGCCGCCCGAACGTTCCTACTCGACCAACACGAAGAGATTGATTTAGAGCACGAGCTTTTTAATCGACAACGCGAGACTTCACGGACAACAATGGACATGTCCGGCCTGATAAATTATTCCCACCGCTTTTATTACATTTTTTTTTAATCGACCACGCTCGAAAAGCGGACTCTTATCTGCCGGGACGAGCCGATGCGTTTTATCTATCTCTGAAAATAAACTCGCGGTCGAGCGAACAACTACGGCATCCACAAAATCGGATGTTTAAGTGACTAATCGGTTGCTCAATCCATTTCAGCGTGACTCACCGCCAGAAACATGGAGGGAAGGATTTTTAAGGAGCATGCTAGAGATCGCTGAATCACTAACGTGTTTGATCACCGGAGGACCAAGCTTTTCGAACAGCCTTGGAAAGTAAAACTACGCGGCGAGGCAATTATCTACGAGACATTCGAGGAGTGGAAGGGATCTAGCGGAAAAAGAAAATGGACAGGTCCATCCAGAGAGTTTGCTAAGCAAGCGCGTGCACCAGGTGGGAAAATTTCGCACGGTTTGATTAGGTCTCTTGACAAAACGAGAAGTTGGAGTGCACAAAAAATCTGGTACAGTTATTCGCACAGACCGGTCATGCTCTCCTGACTGTAACCAGTTGCACCTGGATGCGCCACGTCGCGTCGCGACGTGTCGGTCGCTGCGATGTCGCAATCTTCCCGCCTCTAGACCAACCTTAATCGAGATGCAGGAACAAACGCCGCGTAACCGCTCCCTTTCCGCCTGCTAAACGCTCCAGTCGGTCTATCGAAATCGCAACCGATGACGTCAAGGAGGGAACGGTCTGACAGACCTCTCTCGATGGCTGCTCGAGATGGACGAGGATGACGATTAGATGATGATTAGATGACGATTGAATGACAACTGCATGCAGCGTCACGTGCTCCTTCTTGGTACCGTATAACTTTGTTAGTGCGCAGCAAAGCCGAGATCGAGAAGCGTGCAGGACCGTGTAGTTTATACGAGCAATTCCGGTCTTACGAACTACTCTGACACATGTTTACGAAGGACTGAGATTGGAGATCGTGTCAAAGAGCGTGATCTTGCCAAACGAGACGATTGGATGAATGAAAGGCCGCGTACACGAGTTCCTGAACCGGGACATCGCGAGAAACTGACAGTCGCTGGCTACATACGGCCACGTACCAGTGAATCATACAGATAGTCGGACATAATAAACATAAAATGATCCGTAGTTGTTACGTTATCGATATCGGGAACGTAGCCGATAATGGAAGACTGTACGGTCGAGGAACGACCTACGAGAGAGGCTTCCGCGAGCCTCGTGCCACTTCGTTTCTAGACCAAAAAACTCTGCCGCTGGTCGCATTCTGCGCGATCTCGTTCACGGTGCTCGGCTCTGGCGGTGGGCGTTTATTAATTCGAGCGCGATTAAATCTGATTTTTGAACATCAATTACGGGAAACGAGCAAGCCGTCCTACTTCGTTTATAGAGTGAACGCGAACAATCAGCTGATCAAAGGTTGCCAGTTCTACATTCGCGTACATCCTAGAGAAGATATTCGATTTAGCAGGAGGAAGATGCAACGAGCTGCTGGTAGCCTGGTTAAGCTCGAGGGAAATGGGTTTTCTGAGCGGTACACAACCTCGAGCTAGTTGGTAATAAAAGGTATTGCGTAAGCGCATCTCGGCAACTCGTTTCCTCCAGCCGTACTTGATTCACTTTCCATATTTATTCGCGCGGAAGACTGACCTTCGACTGAGCTCTAATAGCTCGAATTTAAGCTTTCGACGAGTATCGAAAGGCTGTCGCGCGCAATTGTCGCGAGACATGTCTCGCCCGAGTGGCTGTCTTTCGGAAAACTCTCTTTCGCATTTCCCGACTAACGAGATAAGGTGTCCAAGTTACACGGGATGGAGTATCGATCGAACGGAAGAGAAGATTGCACTAACGTGTAACTTTTCATGGACTAGAGCAGCGGCCTGACACTGCACGGGTATGCATTATCGAACACGGTGACTCTGCGTTGCTTCGACTTCTCAGGCTAATGGCCATGAACTGATTAGTCCGACGAGATCGAGTCACTCTGCCGTTTGTTAACAGGCAATCTGGTCCACTCGGAGCAAGGGTTAATTTTAGCGATTGACACCGCAGTCTCTAATTGCTCGTTAATCACGTTTCCCAATCGAGCAGTCGCCCTTGGCTAACCTTTTCTGCTCCTTCCTTCTCTCGTCACTTATCTTCTTCCCACCTGGTATCTACCACGCGTCGTGACGCTTCGTCGTCAATCTTCGAACCATCTCCTAAAACGGAACGAACGAAATAAGAATAAACGTGAAACGCTGGTTTCTTTTCTGCTCCGTATCGCAGACACGGATATTTCAACTTCTCTTCCGCGTTTTCGCCGCCAAGGAAACATTAGTTCCGTTTGCAACAAGTGATCAAGTTAACACGTTCGCGGTCATGTGGGTCAGGATAGTTGTTGTGCAGCAGTTCACGAACCACATGTAGGTCAGCGCAGTTCGAACCGGACGATCCGTTCATCTATGCCTATGCTTCTCAAGGAACAAGCCCATCTAAGAAGCTGCTCGTCCCCAACAGCTTTCGTAATCGTGGAACGTAGGATCGCAGGCAAGGCGAATGTCTCTATGCTCTTTAACCAGTGGTAATTGCCATCAGGTTCACCGAGTCTTTTCTTCTAATCCGTATCCGGTTCGACAACGTCGCTTTTTCTTATCGCGTGCACCCAAGAAACACGATCGTTTCCCCGCGTAACCGGACTGAAGAAAAGCGACAACTGTGGATTGTTTGAATTACCAGATTGCATAATAAAGTTGCGAACTGCTCTACTCACTCGTCGATCAAGTTTCACGGGTTTCAGATGCTAGGCTGTCCAGGGATCCGCCGATCGATATCGAATCAACTGGTTAAGGTCGTTCAGCAACAACTTGCTAAAACCTCACGCTATGTCACTATATATGTATCTCGCTGTGTACAGAATTTTTAATCAGCTAAAATAGTAGAATAGTAGAGCGGTATACGTGAAAGGATTACGAGTCGTCTTACCTAGAGAAACACTTTAATTTTAGAGACGTCCGCTAGGTGGTGCTGCCGAGTTATTTCACCGTGAAAGACATTC
>NW_016917158.1:157966-158874 GCF_001483705.2 Eufriesea mexicana
TTCCTGCTGTTCACACGATTCGTCGAAACATTCTCCCGTAATTTTTGCCCCATTTGCCCCGAAAATTGTGAGAATCGCGGTCATAGAACTGAGAAAACTGGGTAAATCGCGTTCGCCTTCGAATACGATAATCTCGAGGCTAAAATTGAGAGTTTATGCCACAGCAGATGTAAGTTTTCTAGACCATTCCGAGCTTTGTGGGTATGAATTCAATCATCTCTCGATATTTCTTTTCACTTTCGCGCCACTTCTTTCGTCTCTATCGCCAGTTTTACTAAAATTCGTTTTGGTTCACTAACCGACTGTTTTCTTTCTTGCAGTAGACCAGCGCGCGTGCGCGCGTACTTCGTGCTTTCACTCATTAAGCCATTCAATTTTTTCCGTCTTCCGTTTACCTTTTTCTCCACGACTTAAAGAAAATTTTGAAATTGAACAAAATTTCGAAACGGGGAAGAAATTTCAATGGCGGTGTTTAAAGATGAAACGAAACAAACGATTCGATCGATTTTCGTCGTGGTACCTGGAACAGGTGCACGCATATAACTCGATAAACCGTAATTCCGAATTAGAGCGGTGAACGCGTAGTCGAATTAATCCAATTTCACGGAGTCTGAAACGAGATTTGCGCATCCTAAAGGGACGCGCGATAATACAAACTCGATCGTCGGAGACCAGTCTTGGGAGAAATCAAGACTTACGTCCTGGTCACCGTTATCGTCGAGGGAATTTCGGCTAGTTGAAAAATCTTTCTCCTTTCTCACCGTCGAAAGTTTTGTACTCGTCTCGGTGACTATAGGATAATCGCGTTTCATATCGAAATGGAGGAACACGAGAACCCCACTCAATTGCCGCTCGTTTTTCCTCCACTGTATATATACGTATACTCCTCGCGGTTGCGCCACTCTTTC